>NC_057803.1:723405059-723409187 GCF_018294505.1 Triticum aestivum | reverse complement strand
ATGCTCACATTTGTTTTGGGTCCAAACCTGGCCTCCGAAAAACAACATATTCATGCATATCCCTCCGAAAAACTACCTCGCACTCACAGTAAACCTTAAATCACTCAATTTATTTCATACTGTGTGCAACTTCAAATGATAGATGGTAACATTCTTTGCATGTTTTGTGGCAGGCAAAAAAGAATGTACGCTTAGGCATACTTGAGACACCAAAGGTTGTTCGCCAAATGATGATAATTAGAGATTTGTGAAGTCATAAATATTGTACAGTTTCTGCAACTAGTCCAGCACGCACATTTTTCGTAATGATTTCTAGTTTGATCTTCTTGCTTGCAGATGTTACAATCCAGGATTTGCTTGTGATATATGACAATGAGGATAATCGCGTCGGATGGGTCAGTAAAAAGTGTAAAAATACTACATAAATACCATCCATCCACGCGCCTTGAATGAAGTGTTTGTGAGCATCGGGCTTCGTAAAAGATGGACTTCTCGGAGGCAGACGAGTTATATGTTACCAAGAATAATAGATGTTGGTAAAATATCAGATGATCATCCTGCTCGTAATGAAACAGTTTCACGTTGTGTAATACAATGTGGTTATATTCTTGTATGTGTGTGTACCTTCAATACATAATCCGAACAATCTGTAACCAAAATCTGTTTTCTTATATATATACAAATTTGGGGCTCGCAGGTGCCCTAGCCTGCTGCAACCCCTTTAGTCCCGGTTGGTATCACCAACCGGGACGAGAGGTCCCACTTGAACAGGGACTAAAGGGGGCTGTGCCCCCCCCCCTCGCTCCTAGTCATTGGAACTGGGACTAATGCTGACATTTGTTTCGGGTCCAAACTCGGCCGGGACTAATGCTTCGGATCACAATAGTCTGTTTTCTACTAGTGGGAGTGCAAGCACCCTAAGTACACCTGCCAAATCTGCAAGATCACAATAGTCTGCGAGTATTATATATCTTGTTTGACATGCAGCTATCTGAGTTAATTGAGTCGTCTTGCTTTGGTGAGAGGATCCTCATCCGCCGTACGCGCCAGCTCTATCTCAAAACTTGAAGACGGAATGTGGCGATCGCTTTTGTACTGCACTACACAAAGACCTTCCTCAACAACCTCAGTGTGACGTCAATCCTCCGCACGAATGCCATTCAATGTTTTAAATAGCCGGCTATAGCTCCGCTATAGCCTTTGAGAGCTCTCCCGGTAAAGCTATGCACTTTTAACGCTAAATTGAAAATGACGCCAATAGCCTGTTATTTCCGGCTATAGCACTAAATTTGGAATCTTTTAGCCCGCTAAGCCGCTATACAACACCATCCTTCTGCATTATTTTTATTATATAAATGATGCGTCGACGCAAAGCTTGGTTATTGAATTGGGACACCTGATTGATGCTCGGGTTTTGATATACGAACATGTGAGTACCTTAAGTATATGCAACATATTATATATGATGCCTGATTGTGTACTTATTATTTCAATTTTTCATAATTTATGGAAACGCTAAATAGGGCTTAGCTTCGATATAGCTTCTCTATAGCTTTTCATAGCTTATGGCCGAGCCTTTGCTAAAAGCCATAGGCCGCTATTTAAAACAATGATGCCGCTACTCTATGTTGATGGGTCGACTTCAGCCGGTGTTATCGCCAACGGTAAGCTTTCTGTCACTGTGTTCCCTGCATGCAGGAGAGTACAGATTGACTTCGTATTCGGGTACGACACTCCTATGTCCTAACGGATATGTTCAAGCATGTGCACTGCCTATTAGATTTTGATGCTGATGGTGGTCACGTTTTAGCAACCACAGAAAGAATCACCTGTAAATGGACTCGTTGGTCTTGGATGGGCCAGGTCTGTTTGGTCGCCCAACTGAAGGCCAGTAGGGTCATCAGCAAGGACATCATTGGGCACTGCATTAGCATCAATGGAGGGGGGCTAACTCTTCATCGGGGAGCATTACTTTCGCCCCGACATAACATGGGCTCCCGTGAGAAAATACAGGTAAATTAGTGTTAACCATCGTCATGTGCTTGTTTGTGATCAGGAGTTCATCAAGTGTAGGGTTTCAAATTTAGTGTTTGGTTAGTTCCACATCTCATCATATATTACTTCAGTATGTATAATTAAAGGAGGTTGTATTCGATACTTCTTTTCTTTTCATTTGGTACCAAACCCTACACACAAGACTCTCTTTTTTGCCTGCCATTACTACACACCTGGCACAACACAGCTGTCATTTGATGTAAAGAAGATAGGCAAGAGTAAAATGGTGGTCTTTGATCGTGGCACCACATACACGTACATACCTGACGACATACTTGGCCGGGTGTACTTCGTCCTTGTTAAAGAAGTAAATCTCAAATCTCAATGATTGGTACATTTGAACAGATAAACGGGAAATGCAGGGAACTAATGCCGTTTGTGTCAGGTGGAGAAGACTGTCAGCAGCTCACTTCAAACAGTTCATGATCATGCGCTTCCAGTTTGTTGGAAGGGCCCATTCGAATCTATCCAACAGGTCAAGGGGAAATTCAAGCCACTGGCGCACAAATTTACCAACAACATATTCATGCATATCCCTCCGGAAAACTACCTCGCACTCACGGTAAACCTTAAACCACTCAATTTATTTCATACTGTGTGCAACTCCAAATGATATATGGTAACATTCTTTGCATGTTTTGTGGCAGGCAAAAAAGAATGTATGCTTAGGCATACTTGAGACACCAAAGTCTGCTGGCTAAATGATGATAATTAGAGATTTGTGAAGTCATAAATATTGTACATTTTCTGCAACTAGTCCACCACACACATTTTTAGTAATGATTTCCAGTTTGATCTTCTTGCTTGCAGATGTTACAATGCAGGACTTGCTTGTGATATATCACAATGAGGACAAGCGCGTTAGATGGGCCAGTAAAAATTGTAAAAGTACTACGGAAATACCGTCCATCCGCGCTCCTTGAATGAAGTGTTCGTGAGCATCAGGCTTCATAAAAGATGGACTTCTCGGAGGCAGACGAGTTATATGTTACCAAGAATAATAGATGTTGATAAAATATCAGATGATCCTCCTGGTCGTAATGAAACAGTTTCACCTTGTGTAATACAACGTTGGTTGTATTCTTGTATGTGTGTGTACCTTCAATACATAATCTGAACAATCTGTAACCAAAATCTGTTTTCTTATATATACAAATTTGGAAACACCATTGAGACCTCCACTTAGATTGTAGATTGCTAACAACTAGGACCGAGCTCTGTATTCGGGTACAACACTCCTATGTCCTAAAGGATATGTTCAAGCATGTGCACTGCCTACTAGATTTTGATGCTGATGGTGGTCACGTTTTATTTTGCATAGATGTGGATGCAAACAGCAACCACAGAAAGAATCACCCGTAGATGGATTCTTTGGTCTTGGATGGGCCATGTCGGTTTTGACGCCCAACTGAAGGCCAGTAGGGTGATCAGCAAGGACATCATTGGGCACTGCATTAGCATCAATGGAGGGGGCTACCTCTTATTCGGGGAGCATTACTTTCGCCCCGACATAACATGGGCTCCCGTGAGAAAATACATGTAAATTAGTGTTAACCATCATCATGTGCTTGTTTGTGAGCAGGAGTTCATTAAGTGTAGGGTTTCAATTTTAGTGTTTGGTTAGTTATGCATCTCATCATATATAACTTCAATATTTATAATTCAAGGAGGTTGTACTTGATACTTGTTTCCTTTTCATTTGGTACCAAACCCTACAAACAAGGCTCTCTTTTTTGTCTGCCATTACTACACACCTGGCCCAGCACAGCTGTCATTTGATGGAAAGAAGATAGGCAAGAGTAAAATGGTGGTCTTTGACTGTGGTACCACATACACCTACATACCTGACGACATACCTGACTAGGTGTACTCCGTCCTTGTTAAAGAAGTAAATCTCAAATCTCAATGATTGGTACATTTGAACAGATAAACGGGAAATGCAGGGAACTAATGCCATTTGTGTCAGATGGAGAAGACTGTCAGTGGCTCACTTCAAACAGTGCATGACCATGCACTTCCAGTTTCTTGGAAGGGCCCATTCGAATCTATCCAACAGGTCAAGGGGGCCGTGCC
>NC_057803.1:723316657-723404814 GCF_018294505.1 Triticum aestivum | reverse complement strand
CCTAGTCGTTGGAACCGGGACTAATGCTCACATTTGTTTTTGCTCCAAACCTGGCCGGGACAAACGCTTCGGATCAAAGGTCTGTTTTCTACTAGGGGGAGTGCAAGCACCCTAAGTACACCTGCCAAATCTGCAAGATCACAACAGTCTACGAATATTATATATCTTATTTGACATGCAGCTGCCTGAGTTAATTGAGTCGTCTTGCATTGGTGACATGATCCTCATCCAAAATACGTGACAGCTCTATCTCATAACTTGAAGACGGAATGTGGCGATCGCTTTTGTACTACACTGCACAAAGACCGTCCTCAACAACCTCGGTGTGACGTCAATCCTCCGCACGAATGCCACTCAATGTTTTAAATAGTCAGATATAGATCCGCTATAGCCTAGCTATACCCTTTGAGAGCTCTCCCGCTAAAGCTATGCACTTTTAATGCTAAACTGAAAATGACGCTAATAGCTTGCTATTTCACGCTTTAGCGCTAAATTTGGAGTCATTTAGCCCGCTAAACCGCTATACAACACCATCCTCCTGCATTATTTTTTTGTTCTTGTTTATCATATAAATGATGCGTCGACGCAAATCTTGGTTATTGAATTGGGACACCTGATTGATGCTCGGGTTTTGATATACGAACATGTGAGTACATTAAGTATATGCAATATATTATATACGATGCCTGATTGTGTACTTATTATTTCAGTGTTTCATAATTTATGGAAACGCTAAATATGGCTTAGCTTCGATATAGCTTCGCTATAACTTTTCATAGCTTCTGGCCGAGCCGTTGCTAAAAGCCATAGGCCGCTATTTAAAACATTGATGCCGCTACAAGGTTCGCTACGTTGATGGGTCGACTTCAGCCGGTGTTATCGCCAACAGTAAGCTTCCTGTCACTATGTTCCCTGCGTGCAGGAGAGTACAGATTGACTTCGTATTCGGGTACAACACTCCTATGTCCTAACGGATATGTTTAAGCATCTGCACTTCCTACTAGATTTTGATGCTGATGGTGGTCACGTTTTATTTTGCATAGATGTGGATGCAACCAGCAACCACAGAAAGAATCACCCGTAGATGGATTCTTTGGTCTTGGATGGGCCATGTCGGTTTTCTCGCCCAACTGAAGGCCAGTAGGGTGATCAGCAAGGACATCATTGGGCACTGCATTAGCATGAATGGAGGGGGCTACCTCTTCTTCGGGGAGCATTACTTTCGCAGCAACATAACATGGGCTCCCGTGAGAAAATACATGTAAATTAGTGTTAACCATCATCATGTGCTTGTTTGTGAGCAGGAGTTCATCAAGTGTAGGGTTTAACTTTTAGTGTTTGGTTAGTTCTGCATCTCATCATATATAACTTCAATATTTATAATTCAAGGAGGCTGTATTTGATACTTGTTTCCTTTTCATTTGGTACCAAACCCTACAAACAAGACTCTCTTTTTTGTCTGACATTATGTTACGTCTTGAGCTTGCGTTGGTTTTCCTCGAAGAGGAGAGGGTGATGCAACAAGTGTAGCGTAAGTATTTCCCTCAGTTTTGAGAACCAAGGTATCAAAAGTCCCACGCACCTACACAAACAAACTGAGAACTCGCAACCAACGCAATAAAGGGGTTGTCAATCCCTTCACGGCCACTTGCGAAAGTGAGATCTAATAAAGATAATATGATAAGATATGGTATTTTATAATATAGATGCAAAAGGAAAAGATGCAAGTAAAAGTAGACCGAAAGCAAATATGATAAGAGATAGACCCGGGGGCCATAGGTTTCACTAGAGGCTTCTCTCGAGATAGCATAAGTATTACGGTGGGTGAACAAATTACTGTGGAGCAATCGATAGAAAAGCGCATAGTTATGAGATTATATAGGCATGATCATGTATATAGGCATCACGTCCATAACAAGTAAACCGACTCCTGCCGGCATCTACTACTATTACTCCACACATCGACCGACTCCTGCCTGCATCTAGAGTATTAAGTTCATAAGAACAGAATAACGCATTAAGCAAGATGACATGATGTAGAGGGATAAACTCATGCAATATGATATAAACCCCATCTTGTTATCCTCGATGGCAACAATACAATACGTGCCTTGCAACCCTTTCTGCCACTAGGTAAGGACACCGCAAGACTGAACCCAAAGCTAAGCACTTCTCCTATGGCAAGAAAGACCAATCTAGTAGGCCAAACTAAAATGATAATTCAAAGAGACTTGCAAAGATAACTCAATCATACATAAAAGAATTCAGAGAAGATTCAAATATTATTCATAGATAAACTTGAGCATAAACCCACAATTCATCGAATCTCGACAAACACACCGCAAAAAGAGATTACATCGAATAGATCTCCACAAGCGAGGGGGAGAACATTGTATTGAGATCCAAAAAGAGAGAAGAAGCCATCTAGCTAATAACTATGGACCCGTAGGTCTGTGGTAAACTACTCACAACTCATCGGAGGGGCAAGGATGTTGATGTAGAGGCCCTCCGTGCTTGATTCCCCCTCCGGCAGAGTGCCGGCGAAAGCTCCAAGATGGGATCTCGCGGATACAGAAGGTTACGGCGGTGGAAATTGTGTTTCGTGGTGCCCCTGGATGTTTTCGGGGTACGTAGGTATATATAGGAAGAAGAAGTACGTCGGTGGCCGCCCGAGGGGCCCACGAGACAGGGGGCGCGCCCTCCTCTCTCGTGGCTTCCTCAGAAGCTTCTTGACTTGCACTCCAAGTCCTCTGGATCACGTTTGTGCCAAAAATCACGCTCCCTAAGGTTTCATTCCGTTTGGACTCCGTTTGATATTCCTTTTCTTCGAAATACTGAAATAGGCAAAAAAACAGCAATATGGGCTAGGCCTCCGGTTAGTAGGTTAGTCCCAAAAATGATATAAATGTGTAAAATAAAGCCCATAAACATCCAAAAGGGGTAATATAATAGCATGGAACAATCAAAAATTATAGATACATTGGAGACGTATCACATTACTACACACCTGGCCCAGCACAGCTGTCATTTGATGGAAAGAAGATAGGCAACAGTAAAATGGTGGTCTTTGACTGTGGTACCACATACACCTACATACCTGACGACAAACCTGACCGGGTGTAATCCGTCCTTGTTAAATAAGTAAATCTCAAATCTCAATGATTGGTACATTTGAACAGATAAACAGGAAATGCAGGGAACTAATGCCATTTGTGTCAGATGGAGAAGACTGTCAGCGGCTCACTTCAAACAGTGCATGACCATCCTTCTGCATTATTTTTATTATATAAATGATGCGTCGACGCAAAGCTTGGTTATTGAATTGGGACACCTGATTGATGCTCGGGTTTTGATATACGAACATGAGAATACATTAAGTATATGCAACATATTATATATGATGCCTGATTGTGTACTTATTATTTCAATTTTTCATAATTTATGGAAACGCTAAATAGGGCTTAGCTTCGATATAGCTTCTCTATATCTTTTCATAGCTTATGGCCGAGCCGTTGCTAAAAGCCATAGGCCGCTATTTCAAACATTGATGCCGCTACTCTATGTTGATGGGTCGACTTCAGCCGGTGTTATCGCCAATGGTAAGCTTTCTGTCACTGTGTTCCCTGCGTGCAGGAGAGTACAGATTGACTTCGTATTCGGGTACGACACTCCTATTTCCTAACGGATATTTTCAAGCATGTGCACTGCCTACTAGATTTTGATACTGATGGTGGTCACGTTTTAGCAACCACAGAAAGAATCAACTATAAATGGACTCGTTGGTCTTGGATGGGTCAGGTCTGTTTTGTCGCCCAACTGAAGGCCAGTAGGGTCATCAGCAATGACATCATTGGGCACTGCATTAGCATCAATGGAGGGGGGCTAACTCTTCATCGGGGAGCATTACTTTCGCCCCAACATAACATGGGTTCCCGTGAGAAAATACAGGTAAATTAGTGTTAACCATCGTCATGTGCTTGTTTGTGATCAGGAGTTCATCAAGTGTAGGGTTTCAAATTTAGTGTTTGGTTAGTTCTGCATCTCATCATATATAACTTCAGTATGTATAATTAAAGGAGGTTGTATTCCATACTTGTTTTCTTTTCATTTGGTACCAAACCCTACACACAAGACTCTCTTTTTTGCCTGCCATTACTACACACCTGGCACAGCACAGCTGTCATTTGATGTAAAGAAGATAGGCAAGAGTAAAATGGTGGTGTTTGACCGTGGTACCACATACATGTACATACCTGACGACATACTTGGCCGGGTGTACTCCGTCCTTGTTAAAGAAGTAAATCTCAAATCTCAATGATTGGTACATTTGAACAGATAAACGGGAAATGCAGGGAACTAATGCCGTTTGTGTCAGGTGGAGAAGACTGTCAGCGGCTCACTTCAAACAGTGCATGATCATGCGCTTCCAGTTTGTTGGAAGGGCCCATTTGAATCTATCCAACAGGTCAAGGGGAAATTCAAGCCACTGGCGCATAAATTTGCACGTTCCTTGCTTGCCATGTAGAGGGATAGATCCAATAAATATGGCATAAACCCCATCTTTTTAACCTTAATGGCAACAATACAAATACGTGCCTCGCTACCACTTCTGTCACTGGGTGAGGACACCGCAAGATTGAGCCCATTACAAAGCACCTCTCCCATGCAAGATAAATCAATTTAGTTGGCCAAACCAAATCAATAGATCGGAGAGAAATACAAAGCTATCTTAATCATGCATAAAAGAGTTCAGAGAAGACTCAAATAATATTCATAGATAATATGATCATAAACCCCCAATTCATCGGATCCCAACAAACACACCGCAAAAGAAGATTTCAGCGAATAGAACTCCAAGAACATCGAGGAGAACATTGTACTGAAGATCAAAGAGAGAGAACAAGCCATCTTGCTACTAGCTAGGGACCCATAGGTCTTTGTTAAACTACTCACACATCATCGGTAGGTCAGCAAGGTTTGTGTAGAGGCCCTCCATGATCGAATCCCCCTTTGGCAAGTGCCAGAAAAGGCCCCAAGATGGGATTCATGACCCACAAGTATAGGGAAACTATCGTAGTCCTTTCGATAAGTAAGAGTATCAAGCAGAAGGAAATGACAAGCGGTATTCAGCAAGGTATTCTCTGCAAGCACTGAAATTATCGGTAACAGATAGTTTTGTGATAAGATAATTCGTAACGGATAACAAGTAACAAGTGTAACTAAGGTGTAGCAAGGTGGCCCAATCCTTTTTGTAGCAAAGGACAAATCTGGACGAACTCTTATATAAAGCAAAGCGCTCCCGAGGACACATGGGAATTATTGTCAAGTTAGTTTTCATCATGCTCGTATGATTCATGTTTATTAGTTTGATAATTTGATATGTGGGTGGACCGTTGCTTGGGTGTTGTCCTTACTTGGACAAGCCTCCCACTTATGATTAACCACTCTGGCAAACATCTGTAACTACGAAATTAGAATTAAGATAAATCTAACCATAGCATGAAACATGTGGATCCAAACCAGTCCCTTACGAAGCAACGCATAAACTAGGGTTTAACCTTCTGTCACTCTAGCAACACATCGTCTACTTACTACTTCCCAATGCCGTCCCCTAGGCCCAAACAATGGAAAAGTGTCATGTAGTCGACGTTAACATAACACCACTAGAGGAAAGACAACATACATCTCATCAAAATATCGAACGAATACCAAATTCACATGATTACTTATAACAAGACTTCTCCCATGTCCTCAGAACCAAACGTAACTACTCACAAAGCATATTCATGTTCATAATCATAGGAGTAATAAATATCATTAAGGATCTGAACATATGATCTTCCACCGAATAAACCAACTAGCATCAACTACAAGGAGTAGTCAACACTACTAGCAACCCACAGGTACCAATCTGAGGTTTTGAGACAAAGGTCGGATACAAGAAATGAACTAGTGTTTGAGAGGAGATGGTGGTGGTGAAGATGTTGATCGAGATTGACCCCCTCTCGATGAGAGGACCGTTGGTGATGATGATGGCTTTGATTTCCCCCTCCGAGAGGGAAGTTTCCCCGACAGAACAGCTCCGCCAGAGCCCTAGATTGGTTCTGCCCAAGCTCCGCCACGAGACGGCGGTGCTTCGTCCCGAAAGTTCTCTTCTCATTTTTTCCAAGTCAAAAGAGATCATATAGCAGAAGATGGGCGCCAGAGGCCTGCCAGCGGGCCCACAAGCCACAGGGGCACGCCCCCAGGCTTGTGGCCTCCTGGTGGGTTCACTCTGGTATTTTCTTTGCCCATATATTTTATATATTACAAAATAATTCTCCGTAAATTTTCAGGACTTTTGGAGTTGCGCAAAATAGGTCCGTTAGATTTGCTCATTTCCGGTCCAGAATTCCAGCTGCCAGAATTCTCCCTCTTCATGTAAACCTTTTAAAATAACAAAGAAAAAGCATAAGTATTGTACCATAATGTGTAATAACATCCCATAATACAATAAATATCAATATAAAAGCATGATGCAAAATGGACGTATCAGGAATCTCATGAGAACAGAAGCTTGCGATGGCGGAAAAGTATTTTTGGTGTAACTTCTGGTATACGGGGAGTATTTGGGTATTTATAGAGCTGAGATTAGGGTTAGAGGAGCCACGGGGGCAAACAAGCTCATATGGCGTGCCCTCCTAGGGTGCGCTTGGTGAGCTTGTGGTTCACCCGTGGGCCTTCTGGCCTCCTCCCGAAGCTTCCTTGGTTTCTTCTGGTCCAAGAAAAAATGTTAAAAAGTTTAGTTTGGACTCCGTTTGGTATTGTTTTTCTGTAAAAGACAAAAACAAGGAAAAAAACAACAACTAGCACTGGGCACTGGGTTAATAAGTTAGTCCAAAAAATAATATAAAATGGCATAATAATGCATATAAAATATTTAAGATGGATAATGTAATAGCATGGAACAATAAAATATTCTAGATATGTTCGAGACGTATCAATAGGAGGCATGTTATCATCATCATCATGAATTTGCTCATCAAAACTTGGGGGTCTATAAATAACATCTTCATCAAACATAGCATTCCCAAGATTGTAGCTATATATATCATTAGCATCATGGATATTCAATGCAATCATGCTTATCATTAAATGATTTTATGCGAAACTTTTAATTAAATTCTCCTTTTAACACTTTGGCACAATTTTCTGATCCATCATTTTCAATAAAGACATCACAAAGATAACACTATTAGAAAAAACCTTATACGTGGAGGCTTATCAGAGGCACAACTCTGTTCAAGGCGTTACTGCTACTTTACAGTAGCGCGGGGATTACAAAGGCGCTACTGCTAGTAGCGCGGTGCCGCCGCAACGCGCTACGGCTACGACCTGGACGCTAGGCCCATAGGATAATAAGCCCACATGGAAATCACTTTGGCGTATAGAACAATAGCCACATAGAATAAACTTGCAGTGGACGAACCACCCAAGGCGACATGGAGTCACTACAAAAAAAAGACACATTACTGACATTTTGTCCCAAATGAAAATATTTGTGTCATGAAAGTGAAACTTCCATAACAAAAAGTACTAACGAAAACACGTGTTGTCATGGATGTGTTGGCCACATACTATTATTGTGACAGAAAATGGAATTTTCGTCCTATGCTGGCCTGCGGCGCAACTCGCTGACGTTATTCGGGATTTCCATGATGTTAAATTCATGGTAGAAGTGAGAATGAGAATATTTCGGTGATTTATCAGGTGAGTTCTTCTCGCTAGGTATATGGTGGGTGATAGTGCCCGAGTGAGATGCAGGGTACTTTGCGCCATCTTGTGGGACTTTTGCATTACTGAACCCGATCGTCGACTCTTGCACTCGTGCGGTAGTTGGAGGTCCCCAATCGATTGATATGTGCATGCGTGGAGGCCCGCCATTGATCGATCGATGCTTGTATGCACTGGCAGCTAGATGCCCCTGTTGCATTCACGAGACTTTGCATTAAGGAGAACCCGATCAATTGACTTATGTGAGTCTCTCGCTATGATGCCTACTTTGTGGTGGTGTGAGTTAGTTGGAGAAGCCGTATGTGCGAGTAGAAACCCCGTTGCGATCGTGCCAGTAGTGTAGGAGGCCCCCGTACGTGGTACTAATATTGTTTGAGTTGGACTTCGCATTACAAAGAACCTGATCGATCAATTGATGTGAGACTATCGCTCCCTATAGTGATGTTGCGTACTTGGCGGTGGTGCACACATAGCCATATGCGCGAGTAGAGAACCATTGACAAGACGGTAACTTGCATGAAGGTGGCGCTGGTAGCGCCAGCTTTTGGGCAGTCGTCGACGGATCCTCCTACAGGTTGTGGCGCTGGTAGCGACACTATAGCTATTGCCTTTTGCGATCGGTTCCCTTTTTTTGTTTGAAGTCTGACGATCCAGTTTCTAATCGATTGATTCAGCGCTGCGGTGGCCTGGCTCGCGCCTCAACTCTATTTAGGGCTGCAGGCGCCAGTTTGTATGCATTTTGGAAACTAACGCCATCAGCCATCCGCGCTGGGCCGGCCCAACTCAGACTTCCTTCGAATTTCTAAAACGCAAAAAAATGGTGCATGCAAAGACATTCGATCCCCTGACTTGCTGTTAGTTGGAATAATGCCCAAACCAATACACAGATTTGGTAGTTTCCATCCTTTCCATTGTTTTCTTTTTCCTCTTTTCCTTTTTTCCATTTTTCGTTTTCTGTTTTTTCCTTATGATGTAATTTCTTCAAATTCTTGAAGTTTTTTCATTTTTAGTGAACTTTTTTCTTCAAATCAATGAACTATTTTTGAAAATCATGAACTTTTTTTCAAACAGAATGAAGTTTTTTTCAATTTCAATGAACTTTTTCCAAATTCGATGAACTTTTTTCAAATCCAATGAACTTGTTTCCAAGTCGATGAACTTTTTTCAAATTTGATGAATTATTTTCATATTCGATGAACTTTTATTCAAAATCGATAAACTTTTTTTAAACTCATAAACTCTTTTTGAGTTTGCTAATCTTTTCAAGACATATTGAACTTTTCGCGAAGTATTTTTGCATGTTTGTGAACTTCATTGAAATCTGTGAACATGTTTTGAAATAATTGAAACATCTAAACGTTATGTAATAAATAGCGCATCTATTTTGTTGTTCTTAAAAGTTCCACGCTGTAAGCAGTGTGTTGTAGTTAGATGTTTGAGTGGTCAGCTGCGCTGAATTTTAGCGTGATGGAGCAAGTTCGAATCTCGTCCACAGCAATTTTTTGCGGGGTTGTTTTTCGCGGTGCGCGGTCTTGGGCCAGCCCACCCAGATGTTGCTGCGAGCGCTAGTTCGGTTGCGCGGCGCAGAAGGCGTCCAATAGGAGGTCCCCTTGACTCACGTGGACGCCAGCGGCCCAACGCCATGCGACGCCAAGGCCCAGCGCTCTGGAAGAGCATTTTATTTTTGAGAAATACATACTGATCCTATATAAAAATTTGGGAGCAACTAATTAACGAGCGCTCCTTCGGGAGCCTCGCAACGATCAGCGCCACTTGGCGTGCTCTCAACCATTCGCCACATGTCGCACTCTGGCGCTTCCTCCGGATTTTGTTTTTTATTTTTCCGCACGCGTTTTTGGCTCTTTAAACGGTTTTTCTTTCAGGTTTTTTTTTGACGTTTTGGTTTTCCATCGGTAGTCCCTAGCTTTTCAACCAAAAAAAATTCGAAATTTTTTTTTGCGCAAAAAACTCATTTTTTCACGAGAGTCACGGTTTTGTTTTCGAGAGAGGCACGGCCGTGCCTCTTGGAAACGAAAAAAAACGCGTTTTCTATTTTTTTTCCTTTCGTGAGAGGCACGGTTTTGCTTCCGTGAGAGGCACGGTTCTGCTTTCACGAGATTCACGGCCGTGCCTCTTGGGAATGAAAAAAAACACGTTTTCTATTTTTCTTTCTTTCACGAGAGGCACGGTTTTGCTTCCGCGAGAAGGACGGTTGTGCTTTCGCGAGAGCCACGGCCGTGCCTCCTCGGAAACGAAAAAAAACGCATTTTTTGTTTTTTTTTCTTTCGCGAGACGCACGGTTTTGCTTCTGCGAGAGGCACGGTTGTGATTTCGTCAGAGGCACGGGCGTGCCTCTTTCGAAAAGGGAAAAAACCCGTGCTCCCGGTTTGGTTTTTCGTCCGGTATTTTTTTTTGAAAAAAAAGTTCGTCAAAACCTATCAACACGGGATCTAGTTTTGAAGATTTCAACGCGAGGAATCCAAGGGCGAAAGAGGTTCGAGATTTGGACGCACGGTTTAAGAGATAAAACATTTTGAATAAATGGATCTTAGAAAAAAGGGAAAACTCCCAGGTTGCGACAAGTGACGCACATGCAGCGCGCCACTTCTCGCAACCTGGGGAAGTTGGAGTGATCTCCGTAAGGAGTACTCCTAAATTAGTGATTTCGTAAAAATTTGAGGCCCCTAAAATTTATGGGCCCTATGCGGGCCGCACATTTTACACACCTATGGGCCCGGCCCTGACTGTTTGCCTCCGAGGTCATATCAAACCAGCATAATCCCTGCACAGACACAATGCAGGGGTTTTTTTGCGGTGCCGGGGGAGGTTTTGCTGTAGCCAGGTCTACCGAACCGTCGCCTATTACATGCGACGGGGGAGTGTCTCTCGATCCCTCGTGTGTCTCATCCCAAGCCCTACAGCCATGGCGGAGGAGAGGGGTGCGCCATCGCGATCTAGTGGAGCAGATGAGTTTGATCTGGAGGGTTTGATGAAAAACATGGAATTGCTTGATGAGGAGTTGCACGAAGTTGTCATCGGTAAGGAGGAGGCGCAGAAGTTCAAAGCTGAAGCCAGATGGCTGGCGATTGCCCGAGTGAATACAGATAGAACCTTTAGTTCCACGGCGTTCTTTGATAATATGAAGTTCATCTGGGGATTGGCTCAAACGCCGAAATTCCGTGAGGCAGGAGAAAATCTATTTATCATCCAACTTTTCTGTCTAGGAGTGATCATTGAGGATTATGACGGCATGACGGATCCTGAAGCCGTGGTGTTGCGCGAGAGTGGACGATAACAGGGGAAAAACAGTTGATGCACATTTGGACAGCAGAGGAGAAAATGCAGATACTGAATATGCACGTGTTTTCCTCTTCCTTTCTCCCCCTCGCGTCGCCTCCCCCTGGGTGGCGCTAGGGGCCCCGAAACCCTAGCGCCGCAAGCACCTTCTTGCCGCCTCCTCCTGCCGCCGCTGCCGCCGGCGTGGGCCGCGGTGGCGGCGGGCCCGGTGCCGAAGGTACATGGGCGGGTGGATGCGGCGGATCCCATCTGAGGCGGCGGGGGCGGCTCCTCTCGTGCGATCTAACGGCAGCGGCTTGGACGGCGACTCCGGGCTGTGCGGCGGGGCCGGAGCACCATAGCCGGCGGCGGCAGCCCTGAATGGACGGCGGCGGTGGAGCGCCCCATCCGCGGTAGGCTGTCCTTGTCGTGATGGTGACGGCGGTCACTGCGGATCCAACGCCTCGTTTGGATCCGTCGCGGGGAGGCCTTTCGCCGACCGGAGGCGCGTGGTGGGACCGGTAAGGAGATGTCGGATCTCTTTCAGAGTACTGACGGCGACATACGTGTTCGTGGCGAGGTTTCGCTCGGTTCCAGCCAGCCGCGAGGATGGGAAGACGTGGCTTCAGGTGAAAATCGTGCCTGACTGTGGTCTTGGCGGACAATGGTGGCCTCTTAGACGTTGTTCCCTTCTGTAGGCATCGTCATTGCAGGTCACATCAACCTGATCGGGAAGTTTTGGGGGAAACCCTAAATCTGGGTCTACCGGATCGGACGATGACAGTGCCCTCGGTATCGTTCTCCCTCATGGGGGCATCGTTTTGGAGCGAGTGCTGGTTGGAAGGGACAAGAGGTGGAGGGGTGGTTCATTTGGTCCATTGATGACGGCGGATCTCGGCGGGGTGGCGCAGTGGAGACTCGACGCCTGATGGGTGGAGATGGACTCGCGCAAAAGGGTGACTCTGCCTGGCGTCGTGGTGGCGTCGGCGGCAGTTAGACCGGCCAAGATTGATGCAGCAGTACAACTCTGAAGATGGATTGGTGGCACGTGGCTGCGGCGGCCTCACACCCGGCAGGCGTCCTGGTTGAGGAGCACGCCGGACTGGTGGGTGCCCATACCCGGCAGGCGTCCTGGTTGGGACCTCAAGTCTTAGATGTTACGTTTGGCTGCGAGGTCTGTTTGGTATTAGGCCCAAACTTTCTGCGCCCCTACATCAACTGGATAGGGATAGCGACAGATGTTGCTTAGTTGGTGGCTTTAGTCTTACTGTTGTATGAGTATATAAGGTCTTATGTCAATAATTAATAAAATGGCCGTATGCATCGTCCAGATGCAGAGGCCGGGGTGGTCCTCCTTTTCTAAAAAACGCACAAGTGAACCAATACCGAGCACAGTTACAGACCGGGGTGAATGGGTGAATCTGGGCAAAACAACTGATGTACTTGTGAATAATTTTGGTCAAAAAGATGTGTCTTCTGAACATGCAAGTGCGTCAGATCTATTAGCTAGCAATGGCTCAATTCATGGTGAACCGAGTGTGCAGAATACGCAATCTAGCAAGCAGGTCACGTCAGAGGATGGTGATCTGGAGAAAGAAGAGGCGAGGGTCAGAAATAAAAGACCCTCTAGGGACAACACACAAGTTCAGCTCGTTGTTGCTGCTGGTCTTAATGAATGCACAGGAACTGAACAAGGGGGTGATGCACTGTCTCTGGTACACAAGTCACCGACGGGAACCCCTCCATTACCAGCTGTTTATGTTTCACCGAGGAAGCAAAATAAACGTCTGAAGAAGTGTCAGTGGAGAGATCTAGGGCTGTTGTGGAGGAGAAACAACAACAATATGCATCATCAGCGGGCTCTCCCGAGTGTTGGAAATATTGTAACGCCTCTGTAACGTACGTGGTAGCCTTGAGCTTCATGTATAGGATTAGGAGAGTAGTTAGAGTATCCCTTTATCTTTCTATCCTTTCTTCTCTCCCTCTCATGTAATCCTCCTCCACGGTTGGAGATCTCAACCGCACCATGTACCCCTACGAGACTAATCCTCTCGTCACAATCAATAAATATCTCGCGGGCTCTCTGTATGAGAGTTGAGACGCTTCACCAATCCTAACATGGTATTCAGAGCCATCTTCTTCCTCCACATCTAGCTCTCCACCAGATCAAACCTAGCCGCCATCAAAAACCTCCTTCAGATCAGAACCTAGCACCATGTCTTCTTCCTCCAGTTCGGCTTCTTTCTCTAGCTTGAACAACACGATCTCCGAACCCCTTAGCCGCACCAACTACATCCTATGGCGTGCCCAGGCTCGCTCTCAGATCATGGGAGCCGGCCTCTATGGGTATCTTGACCAAACAATCCCTGAACCTACCAAAACAATCTCGTCAAAAAACTCTGAAGGAAAGGAACAGATTGTTCCAAATCCCGCCTACACCCCTTGGTTAATCCAAGACCAGCAGATCATAGCCTACCTGCTGAGAAATCTCTTCAAAGAAATCCTAGTTCAGGTTGCCTCGATGGAGACATCGCGTGCGATCTGGACATCTCTTGCAAACATGTTCACAGCCCAATCCGCATCCCGTGTGAATAACCTCAGAATCTCTCTGACCAATGCCCACAAAGGTTCCCAATCTGCTGCTGCTTATTTTGGTCATATGAGGTCTCTTTCGGATGAACTTGCAGCTGCAGGAAGGCCTATCGGGGAACCGGAGCTACTGTCCTTCATCATCGCGGGGCTGGACATGGATTACCAGCCCATCATCTCGGCCCTGGATGTCCGCGTCGACCCCGTCTCCGTTGATGAGCTGTTCGCCATGGTGGCGAACTTTGACCAGCGGGTCGAGCTTTTCCATGGCTCAGGTGCGGGCGGCTTCAAATCCTCAGCCAACATGGCTGCGAGGAATCGTGGCGGCGGCGGCAAAAACAACTACCGAGGCTCACCCAAACCCACTAATGGTGGTGGTGGCGGGTACCGCGGTGGTGGTGGAGGCAACAATGGCGGTGGCGGCTACAACAACCCCGACTACAACAAAAGCGGCAATGGTGGTGGTCCTGTCTACCACAACAACAGTGGCCGCGGTCACCACTACAACAACAACAATCAAGGGCGCCCCTTCTACAACAACAACCAGGGGCGCCAAGGTGGCTACGGCGGTGGCTACCGTGGTGGCTATGGTGGCGGCAACAACTTTCAACGATATGATGAGTATGAGGGCAAATGTCAAATCTGTAAAAATAACTAACCACATAGCAAAAGATTGTCTTTGGCGCTATGATGAAAATTGGAAGAAGAAGAAAGTTGCAGCCGCCGCAGATGTGTCCTATGGTGTGGACACGAACTGGTATGCCGATACCGGTGCTACTGAACATCTCACTCCCGACGTGGAAAGGTTGACCATGCAAGAGAAGTACCACGACCATGATCAAATCAACACCGCAGCAAACGGTCAAGGTATGATGATAACTCACGTTGGTCCATCTACTATTAAAACCCCTCATAGCGATATTCGTCTCAATGATGTCCTACTTGTTCCACATGCATAAAAAAGTCTTGCTTCCGTTCATAAAATCACTCTTGATAATGGGGTCTTCATAGAATTTCATCCGTTTTTCTTTTTGATCAAGGATCAGGCAACACGGAAGGTCCTTTATCGCGGTAGATGCGTGGATGGTCTCTACCCATTGATTCCTACACTTTGCAAGTTCAATAAACAAGCCTTTGGAGCCATTAGAGTTTCTTCAGAAAGGTGGCACAATCGCTTGGGCCACCCGTCTTTTTCCATTGTTTATCAAATTCTTAGCAAGAATAAACTCCCATTTGTTGGTGAGCGAAATTGTGAAACTATTTGTGATTCATGCCAGCGTGCAAAAAGTCATCAATTACCATATTCTATTTCTACTAGTGTGTCTGTTAAAAGCTTGCAATTGATTTTTTCTGATGTGTGTCCAGCACCCTCTTCCGTTGGTAGACACACTTATTATGTGAGCTTTATTGACGACTACAGTAAATTCACGTGGATTTATCTTCTTAAGAAATGTTCCGATGTCTTTCAAGTTTTCCATAACTTTCAAGCTCTAGTTGAGAGAAAATTTGATTGTAAAATCATTGCCATGCAATCAGACTGGGGTGGTGAGTACGAGAAACTAAACTCGTTTTTCCAAAAGATAGGCATCTCTCATCACGTCTCTTGCCCACATGCTCACCAACAAAACGGTAGTGTTGAACGCAAGCATCGCCATATCGTTGAAGTAGGCCTTGCATTACTTGCTGCTGCTTCCATGCCACTAAAGTTTTGGGATGAAGCCTTCTTGACTGCTGTTCACCTCATTAATATCTTGCCCAGTCGCGTCATTAACAATGAAACACCTACAGAACGTCTTCTTCATCACAAACCAGACTACACTCCCCTTCATGTCTTTGGTTGTGCGTGTTGGCCAAATCTCCGTCCATACAACAATCGAAAACTTATGTTTCGCTCCAAGCAGTGTGTTTTTATTGGCTATAGCGCTCAACATAAAGGAGTCAAGTGTCTCGATGTAGCTACTGGCCGAGTCTACATCTCTAGAGATGTTATTTTTGACGAGACTCTTTTTCCTTTTGAAAAACTTTATCCCAATGCCGATACCCTTCTTCGTCAAGAAATCCTTCTCTTGCCACCATCTCTTTCTGTCCTTGATCATGAGGGTGCTAATAGTAGTTCTGACCTATTTGTGACTAATCATCATACCATGGCTAAGTCTACTACTGCAGGAACAATTATTCCCGGTGAAAACAGAGTACAAAATGCTGAAACAGGTGGTCATTTTATGTGCCCCCCTTCAGGAGACAACACAACCCGAGGAGGATCCGCCTCGGGATCAACTCCGCTGCAGGCGGCAGCGTGCTCCGTCTCGGGATCCGCCTCTGGCACTGATCTTGTCAGGCCCGCCTCTGGCGCTCCTGGCACTGATTCCGCTGGCCCCACGTCCCCTCCTACCGATGCCAGCGGTGACAAAAACGTCGCCTCCCCGCGCCAATCCCCGGGTGACACGGGGCGCACCTGCCACGGGCGGACGCGGTCACCTGCCTCGACCGGGCCCGTCACGGTCTTCCCTGCCTCGCCTGTTTCGACCGAGCCCGCGGCCCGCTGCGGTCTCCCCTGCGCGCTCACCTGGTTGGGTCGCCCCGCCTGACTTTGCCTTGGGATCGGGTGCGGCTGCTCCTGGCGCCGAAGCTGCTGGGGGATCGGCATCTGCTGATACGGCTGATCCTGCTGGATCTTCTGCGCCGGATCCCTCCATGGTCATTCCTGCAGCGCCACGCACACGCCTACAAAAGGGAGTTTCTACCCGAATTAATTACAAAAACTTCTCTAAATATGGATTATCTTGCATGGCAGGTGAACCTAAAAATCTAATGGATGCACTTGGTGATGATAGGTTGAAAACAGCTATGAATGACGAATTTGTGGCTTTACAGAGGAATAAAACTTGGCACTTGGTTCCTCCTCAACAAGGCAGAAACCTCATTGACTGCAAATGGGTATATCGCATTAAGAAGAAGTCAGATGTCACTATAGATCGTTACAAGGCCAAACTTGTGGTGAAAGGTTTCAAGCAAAGGTATGGGCTAGATTATGAGGACACTTTTAGTCCTGTCGTTAAAGCTGCAACCATCCGTCTTGTGCTATCAATTGCTGTTTCTAGGGGGTGGAGTCTCAGACAGCTAGATGTGCAGAATGCGTTTCTACATGGCGTTCTGGAAGAAGATGTGTATATGAAACAGCCTCCTGGGTTTGAGGACAAAAACAAGCCATTCCATATATGCAAACTTGATAAAGCGTTGTATGGTCTAAAGCAAGCTCCGAGAGCATGGTACTCAAGACTCAGTATGAAGCTTCAGGCACTTGGGTTTGCTCCTTCGAAATCTGACACCTCACTATTTATCTTTACCAAGCCACAAGTATCCATGTTTGTTCTCATATACGTTGATGATATAATTGTTACTAGCTCCTCTAATGATGTCGTGGCAAAGTTGCTTAAGAGTTTGGGCTCTGAGTTTGCTCTCAAGGATTTGGGAGATTTGCATTTCTTTTTGGGTATTGAGGTTCAGAAAAATGATGATAGCCTTCATCTATCTCAAGCTAAATATGTAACTGAGTTGTTGAGCAGAATTGGTATGCAAAACTGTAAACCGTCACCAACACCATTGTCCAGTTCGGAACCCTTATCTTTGACAACAGGAGAACTTCTGGAAAGGGAGGATATCACTAGTTACAGAAGCATTGTTGGTGGTCTTCAGTACTTGACTCTCACACGACCTGATATTTCCTTTGCAGTTAACAATGTTTGTCAATTTCTTCATGCACCAACCACTGCACATTGGATAGCAGCTAAGATAATTTTGAGGTATGTGAAGAATACAATGACTGTTGGTCTCACATTTAGAAAGTCATCATCTACTCTTATAAGTGCTTTCTCTGATGCGGATTGGGCTGGTTGCTTGGATGATAGGACATCCGCTGGTGGTTTTGCCATTTTCTATGGACCTAATTTAATTTCTTGGTGTGCAAAGAAACAAGCAACTGTGTCTAGGTCGAGTACTGAAGCAGAGTATAAAGCCTTAGCCAATGCCACAGCAGAAGTCATTTGGGTTCAGTCTATGTTGAAAGAACTTGGCATTTCAGAAGTTCATCCTCCATGTCTGTGGTGTGACAATCTTGGTGCAACATATTTATCTGCTAATCCAGTTTTCCATGCCAGGACTAAGCATATTGAGATAGATTTTCACTTTTTCAGAGAACGAGTTGCAAATAACCAGTTAGAGGTCAGGTTTATTCCCTCAAAGGATCAGCTTGCAGATGGTTTCACGAAGGCATTACCCACAAAAGATTTTGAAGAATTTCGACGTAATCTCAACTTAGTATCGTTGTGATTAAGGGGGAGTGTTGGAAATATTGTAACGCCTCTATAACGTACGTGGTAGCCTTGAGCTTCACGTATAGGATTAGGAGAGTAGTTAGAGTATCATTTTATCTTTCTATCCTTTCTTCTCTCCCTCTCATGTAATCCTCCTCCATGGTTGGAGATCTCAACCGCACCATGTACCCCAACGAGACTAATCCTCTCGTCACAATCAATAAATACCTCGCGGGCTCTCTGTATGAGAGTTGAGACGCTTCACCAATCCTAACACCGAGGAGTGCCGCCGGGTTCAATGAGTATCATTTGTTGAAACTGTCGAAGTGCGGGCAAAGCCTCGACAGTCCGAGAGCTCCGCGAGATCGCGAGAAAATTTGTCCCTACCTTGCTATGTATTGTAGAAACCCAGATTGATAGATCAAGGGTAGAAAGTTTGGCAAACTCAATTGGTTTTGACAAGTCGTATGCTATTAACAGTAATGGTAAAAGTGGAGGTATTGGAATTTTTTGAAATAATTCAATAAACGTTGATATTTTGGGTTGTTCAGATTATCATGTTGATTTTGATGTCAGGGAGGATGGGTATGACCCTTGGAGAATGACAGTAGTATATGGAGAGGCTCAAACTCATCGATGGTATAAAACGTGGGACACATTAAAAAACATTTTTAATACAAGCTTACTTCCATGGCTGTGCATTGGAGACTTCAATGAAGTACTACGCCAGCTGAACATGAGGGGATGGGGCAGAGGACTAATGCTCAAATCCAAGGTTTTCGAGATACAATGGACATTTGTATATTAGCGGACATTGGCTTCAAGGGCAATTTTTGGACTTTCGAGAAAAAGGTCACAGGGGGATCCTATACTGGAGTAAGGCTTGATCGAGCTTTGGGGACGGCTGAGTGGTGTGCTCAGTTTCCTTTCGCAAGCTTGAGACACTTGACAGCGGCAACGTCGGATCATTCTCCGATCCATCTTGAGCTAAACAGAGAACAATCAAGTAGCAAGCAGGTCAATAGGCAATTCAGATTTGAGGTGGCCTGGATGAAACTCATGAAACGCTGAAGGAAATGATCCAGGAGGCCTGGATGAGGTAGCCTGCGTCACGTGTGGAGGAAGTGAAACAAAAACTTGCTGATTTATCATCTAAACTCACGGTGTGGAACCGGGACACTTTCGGGTCTGTTCGCAAGGAGATAAAGAGTTTAAAAAAGGAACTGGGCCGGTTCAGAGGTATACCGTCCCGGTTTTGTCCTAGTCATGCAGAGATAAAGATCAATGAAAGACTAGTGGAATTATATCATAGGGAAGAAATATTATGGCGACAGAGATCTAGGATCAATTGGCTATCAGCTGGAGATAAAAACACAAAAAAATTCATATGCGAGCAAGCTTGAGGAGGAAGAAAAACTTAATAAAAGCACTGCCATATGCACTAGGGATCATGGTTGATTACCCAGCCGAGCTGAAGGACATGGTTTCGAATTTTTTCAACAGCTTGTATACGTCAGAGGGCGTTACCAATATGGATGCAGTGCTTGATCATGTCCCTTGCAAGGTAACCTCGGATATGAATGATATCCTGTGTGCTGATTATACACAAGAGGAGATGAAAATAGCTCTTTTTCAAATGTACCCCACAAAGTCTTCGGGGCCAGACGGTTTCCCAGCACACTTTTATCAGAGGCACTGCGATGTATGTGGGGAGGAGGTTGTTGGGGAATGTTGCAGAAAATTAAAATTTTTCCTACGGTTTCACCAAGATCCATCTATGAGTTCATCTAGCAACGAGTCATGGGAGAGTGATTGCATCTACATACCACTTGTAGATCACGTGCGGAAGCGTTCAATGGAACGGGGATGATGGAGTCGTACTCGCCGTGATTCAGATCACCGATGACCTAGTGCTGAACGGACAGCACCTCCGCGTTCAACACACGTACGGAGCGGATGACGTCTCCTCCTTCTTGATCCAACAAGGGGGAAGGAGAGGTTGATGATGATCCAGCAGCACGACGGCGTGGTGGTGGATGCAGCAGAACTCCGGCAGGGCTTCGCTAAGCAACTACGGGAGGAGGAGGAGGTGTAGCAGGGAGGAGGGAGGTGCCAGGCCTTCAGGGTGCGGCTGCCCCTCCCTCCCCTACCTTTATATAGTGGCAAGAGAGAGGGGGGGGCAGCCTTGCCCCTTCCTCCAAGGAAGGGGTGCGGCCAAGGGGGGAGGAGTCCATCCTCCCCAAGGCACCTCGGAGGTGCCTTGCCCCTTTAGGACTCTCCCCTCTCTCTTATCTCTAGGCGCATGGGCCTCTAGGGGCTGGTGCCCTTGGCCCATATAGGCCAAGGCGCACCCCCTACAGCCCATGTGCCCCCCCGGGGCAGGTGGACCCCTGGTGGAACCCCCGGACCCCTTTCGGCACTCCCGGTACAATACCGATAACGCGCGAATCTGTTCCGGCGACCAAAATAAGACTTCCCATATATAAATCTTTACCTCCGGACCATTCCGGAACTCCTCGTGACGTCCGGGATCTCATCTGGGACTCCGAACAACATTCGGTTTGCTGCATACTCATATTCATACAACCCTAGCGTCACCGAACCTTAAGTGTGTAGACCCTACGGGTTCGGGAGACATGCAGACATGACCGAGACGGCTCTCGGGCAATAACCAACAGCGGGATCTGGATACCCATGTTGGCTCCCACATGCTCCTCGATGATCTCATCGGTTGAACCACGATGTCGAGGATTCAAACAACCCCGTATACAATTCCCTTTGTCAATCGGTATTTTACTTGCCCGAGATTCGATCGTCGGTATCCCAATACCTCGTTCAATCTCGTTACCGGCAAGTCACTTTACTCGTACCGTAATGCATGATCCCGTGACCAAACACTTGGTCACTTTGAGCTCATTATGATGATGCACTACCGAGTGGGCCCAGTGATACCTCTCCGTCATACGGAGTGACAAATCCCAGTCTCGATCCGTGTCAACCCAACAGACACTTTCGGAGATACCTGTAGTGCACCTTTATAGTCACCCAGTTACGTTGTGACGTTTGGTACACCCAAAGCACTTCCTACGGCATCCGGGAGTTACACGATCTCATGGTCTAAGGAAGAGATACTTGACATTGGAAAAGCTCTAGCAAAACGAACTACACGATCTTGTGCTATGCTTAGGATTGGGTCTTGTCCATCACATCATTCTCCTAATGATGCGATCCCGTTATCAACAACATCCAATGTCCATAGTCAGGAAACCATGACTATCTGTTGATCAACAAGCTAGTCAACTAGAGGCTCACTAGGGACATATTGTGCTCTATGTATTCACACGTGTATTACGATTTCCGGATAATACAATTATAGCATGAATAAAAGACAATTATCATGAACAAGGAAATATAATAATAATACTTTTATTATTGCCTCTAGGGCATATTTCCAACAGAGGTGACACAGGTGGTGCTTCGGATTGTGAAGGATGAAGAGAGTGCTGAATGCATTAATGACACTATTCTATCATGAACAAGGAAATATAATAATAATACTTTTATTATTGCCTCTAGGGCATATTTCCAACAGTCTCCCACTTGCACTAGAGTCAATAATCTAGTTACATTGTGATGAATCGAACACCCATAGAGTTCTGGTGTTGATCATGTTTTGCTCGCGGAAGAGGTTTAGCCAATGGATCTGCGACATTCAGATCCTTATGCACTTTGCAAATTTCTATGTCCCCATCTTGAACATTTTCACGAATGGAGTTGAAGCGACGCTTGATGTGCCTGGTCTTCTTGTGAAACCTGGGCTCCTTGGCAAGTGCAATAGCTCCAGTGTTGTCACAGAAGAGTTTGATCGGCTCCGACGCATTGGGTATGACTCCTAGGTCGGTGATGAACTCCTTCACCCAAATTGCTTCATGTGCTGCCTCCGAGGCTGCCATGTACTCCGCTTCACATGTAGATCCCGCCACGACGCTCTGCTTGCAGCTGCACCAGCTTACTGCTCCACCATTCAACATATACACGTATCCGGTTTGTGACTTTGAGTCATCCAGATCTGTGTCGAAGCTAGCGTCGACGTAACCCTTTACAATGAGCTCTTCGTCACCTCCATAAACGAGAAACATGTCCTTTGTCCTTTTCAGGTACTTCAGGATATTCTTGACCGCTGTCCAGTGTTCCTTGCTGGGATTACTTTGGTATCTTCCTACCAAACTTACGGCAAGGTTTACATCAGGTCTTGTACACAGCATGGCATACATAATAGATCCTATGGCTGAGGCATAGGGGATGACACTCATCTCTTCTCTATCTTTTGCCGTGGTCGGGCATTGAGCCGAGCTCAATTTCACACCTTGCAAAACAGGCAAGAACCCTTTCTTGGACTGATCCATTTTGAACTTCTTCAAAATCTTATCAAGGTATGTGCTTTGTCAAAGACCTATGAGGCGTCTCGATCTATCCCTATAAATTTTGATGCCTAATATGTAAGCAGCTTCTCCAAGGTCCTTCATTGAAAAACTCTTATTCAAGTAGGCCTTAATGCTGTCCAAAAGTTCTATATCATTTCCCATCAAAAGTATGTCATCTACATATAATATGAGAAATGCTACAGAGCTCCCACTCACTTTCTTGTAAACGCAGGCTTCTCCATAAGTTTGCATAAACCCAAATGCTTTGATCATCTCATCAAAGCGAATGTTCCAACTCCGAGATGCTTGCACCAGCCCATAAATGGATCGCTGGAGCTTGCATACCTTGTTAGCATTCTTAGGATCGACAAAACCTTCTGGCTGCATCATATACAGCTCTTCCTTAAGTTAACCGTTAAGGAATGCCGTTTTGACGTCCATCTGCCATATCTCATAATCATAGTATGCGGCAATTGGTAACATGATTCGGACGGACTTAAGCTTCGCTATGGGAGAGAAAGTCTCATCATAGTCAATCCCTTGAACTTGTCGATAACCCTTAGCGACAAGTCGAGCTTTATAGATGGTAACATTACCATCCGCGTCTGTCTTCTTCTTAAAGATCCATTTGTTTTCTATCGCTCGCCGATCATCGGGCAAGTCTGTCAAAGTCCATACTTTGTTTTCATACATGGATCCTATCTCGGATTGCATGGCTTCAATCCATTTGTTGGAATCTGGGCCCGCCATCGCTTCTTCATAGTTCGAAGGTTCACTGTTGTCTAACAACATGATTTCCAGGACAGGGTTGCCGTACCACTCTGGTGTGGAACGTGTCCTAGTGGACCTACGAAGTTCAGTAGCAACTTGATCCGAAGTACCTTGATCATCATCATTAATTTCCTCTCCAGTCGGTGTAGGCAGCACAGGAACATTTTCCTGAGCTGCACGACTTTCCGGTTCAAGAGGTAGTACTTCATCGAGTTCTACTTTCCTCCCACTTACTCCTTTCGAGAGAAAATCTTTTTCCAGAAAGGATCCGTTCTTGGCAACAAAGATCTTGCCTTCGGATCTAAGGTAGAAGGTATACCCAATGGTTTCCTTAGGGTATCCTATGAAGACGCATTTTTCCGACTTGGGTTCGAGCTTTTCAGGTTAAAATCTCTTGACATAAGCATCGCATCCCCAAACTTTTAGAAACGACAGCTTAGGTTTCTTCCCAAACCATAATTCGTACGGTGTTGTCTCAACGGATTTAGACGGTGTCGTGGTTCTAAGTATGACAGTAGAATGGGGGGTAGGTATGGAGAGGCAAGATCCTAGCTATGGAGTAGTTGTGTACGCAAGAGATTTACGAGTTCAGGCCCTTCTCGGAGGAAGTAATAGCCCTACGTCTCGGAGCCCGGAGGCGGTCGACTGTATTATATGCGTATGTGTTACAGGGGTGCGAACCCTTCTACCTGTGGAGAGGGGTCGCTTATATAGAGTGCGCCAGGACCCCAGCCTGCCCACGTAAGAGAGGGTTTAAGGTGCGTTAAGGCCAGGCGTTACTGGTAACGCCTTACATAAAGTACCATTATGACCATAAAGGCTATTTAACTACAGACCGTTTAGAAACCGAGTGGCTCTTGGACTCCTGGTGGTCGAGTGGGTCTTCATGGTCGAGTGTCTTTGAATCTGTCGAGTGGAAATCTACCAGGTCGACTGGAAGGCTACTTCTCTTGTGAGTCTCCTTGAGGAGGGTTCCTTTGGGTAGGTCTATGACCCTACCCCAGGTATATGACTTCATCATTAGCCCCCAAATGGATCGAGGTTTGAGTGAGGAAGGAGTTGGTGATCTTTCCGACCTGTTCTTCGTGTTGTGAGTGCGTCTTGCTCTGGATCAACGACCTTTTAGTGATGGCATGAACTTCTCTTTCAGTCGCCTTGATCCATTCTTCACGTTTGCCGAGTGAACTCTGCGAACCTGAGGATTTCTGAGCGATGGATCGGAGGAAATCAGTTATCTGACGAGTTGTTCTGCGGTTAGCGGATTTTGCGGGATCCGAATTTTGGGAAGCGCGCGAAGCGGAGAAAACCGCGGCACTCGGATGGGATAGGATGATGATGCCTCGATCTTCGCACCGCCTTTTGCGCCACGTATCATGCGCGCGCCTATTGTGGGATCGCGACGGGATTGCCTGGGCCTACCGGTCAGCCACTCGGAAGCGGTCCCCTTATAAAGCGTTGGGCAGGCATTTTGAACAGTACGACCTCAGACTTCTCCTCTCTCCGCCTCCAAATCTTCTCGCCGTGCTCTTCGTCTGTCCAGCGCCGAAGCTCGGAACTTGTCTCGCCGGCGAACATGGTGAAGGAGAAGACCGCAGCCCTGGAACGGGTGAAGAAGGCGGCGGCGAAGGCCAAGGGGAGAGCGCCCAGCCGGGGCGGCTCCTCTTCGCGGTCCAAGCTGCCGCAGGGCTGGGTCCAAGGAGACTGGATCCGCTCGACCATCACCGAGGAGGATCTCGCCGATCTGGCCAATGAAGGACTGATCTCTCATGGGTCGGCGAGGCTTTCGGGCATGGAGTGGCAACCACAGCCTGAAGAGGGTGAGTGCGTCCTCCTGGCCACCCACGTAGACCGGGGGTTCTCTCTGCCGCCAAATCCTTTCTTCCGGGGGTTTTTGAACTTTTTTGGAGCCAACTCCATCATTTTACTCAGAACTCCATCGTCTATCTTGCTGCTTTCGTTTCGCTATGCGAGAATTTCTTTGGTTGTCGACCGCACTGGGGTCTCTTCAAGCACATATTCACCTGTCGCTCTCAGACGGTGAAGAAAACGAGCCCGAATGACGAGAGGACCCAAGTAATCCAGATGTGTGGGGGACTCAGGGTCCAGATGAGGGGGAAGAGCTCCTTTCCAGCTATGACTCTCCCCGACTCGGTTAGAGGGTGGCAGTCGACCTGCTTCTACTGCCAAGACCAGCCGACGTCGGGGCAGTCGACTGGTCTCCCTCCTTTCTCCATGAGTCGAGTGAACAAGCCATCTTCCCTGAAGGTGTTACCAGAGGAAAGGCCCCAAGTAAAGTTGCTGATGGAGCATGTAGTCCAGCTTATTCGCGATGGGGTGACTGGCATGGATCTCCTGGAGGTTTTTCTCGGACGGTGTATTCAGCCACTTCAATACCGAGGTCATCCGATGTGGATGTACTCCGGTACGGATGATACCTCTCGGGTCCATCTAGAGGAGGTCGATGATGCCACGCTGGAGAAGTGGATGACTGCCATCACGGGAAACAAAGACAACCCTCGCGGAGCTAGGAGGATCCCACCACTCGACCATAGTTACCAACCAGACCAGGTATAACCACTTGTCTCCGACTGTGATTCTGTTGCATTCATTCTGTTTTGATGCCAATTCGTCGACTGACTTTCACCTTGTTTCGTTGTCTTCTAGGTCACCACTGAGATGTACTCGAGTCCCAACGGGGCGCAGGAAACAGTCGAAGAAGAAGAAGGAAGTGGAGGTGAAAGCCCGGCGGAATGGGAGTCCAACGGTGAGGAGGATGAGGAGGATGATAGTTCTGATGACGAGGAGGACGAGGAAGAAGAGGAGGAAGACGTCGATCCTCCTTGCTTGGAGGGAAGGTCCAAGCTGACGCATGATCCGGCGGCCGGGCACGGTAAAGCGGTTGTGCCCGCTGGGCAGTCGACAAAGCGACCAAGGACAGCTTCTCCTGCGCCGACCGAGAAACCGCCGAAACAACCTCGAGTGACATCGTCAAAGCCGGCGAAGGCCCTACCCAAGATGCGAATGGTCATCCCCACCATCTCCGGGTAACCAACAGAACCTTGTATTTCCTTTTTCAACATGAGTGAACTTTTGGTCGACTCGATGACTGATCAGCCGATTCTTGAAATCTACAGCGCCACTACCTCCGAGACTTCGGCCAAGCACGAATATCAAGAAATGGCAGACGCGGCCACCTCCAACCTTGGTGAGATCCCTGAGGTTTCACTTTTAGTCGACTGGAGCTTTCAGTCGATTGGACTTCCATGTTTACTTCTGAATCCTTCTTGTAGTTCCGCCTCACATCATTGATCTCCCCGATGATGACGAGGAAGCGCCGTTGAGGAAGAGGAAGAACAAGAAAGTGCCTGCTGGCAAGGTTGCTCAAGTCGCGGTGATTCCTGAGACGCTGATTTCTGAAGGAGGCAACCCCACTCGGACTTCTGTGTCTTTCGCTGTACCGCTGACAAGTACCCGACCCACTTCGTCGATTGTTGATCCACTATCTCTCTTTGCTACACACCACGTCCCGAAAGACCAAGTAAGTGCTGCTAAGGAGGCCATACGCCAGGCAGGGATCATGATGGAGCAGGTGAAAGTGGTCCGAGAGGCTAGTCAGGCAGCCTACGACGCTAGTTCCGTTCTCCAGAGCAATGTCCAAGTAAGTCAGTCGTTGCCTGTTGCTTGCTTTGTTAGGATATGCTACCTGAAACTGCTTCTTTCTGGATATTTCCATATCTATACACCCACTGGGTGTTTTTGTCGATTGAACTTTTGTGGGGGCACGCTGAGTGCACCCATTGGGTGTAGTCCCCGAGACTATGGTCGACTGCGTGCAGTCGGCTATAGTCTTTATGTTGTGATCTTCTTCACTCGACCTGGACGGATCAAGTTGAATGGAACCGAAAAACCGGTGGGGGCACGCTAAGTGCACCCACTGGGTGTAGTCCCCGAGACTATGGTCGACTGCGTGCAGTCGACTATAGTCTAAAGAACTGTTTTTTTTACTGCGGCTGACCGCCGACAATTAGCCATGGTTTTAGAATCATAACTTTTTGCCTCTTTTGGTCGACTGATCGAACCAAATCGGTAAACCAGTGGGGGCACGCTGAGTGCACCCGCTGGGTGTAGTCCCCGAGACTACTGCCGAATGTTTTGATTCGACCGTAGTCTTAGAAATGCTACTATTCTTCCTTAATCACTCGGAAGTGCTCTGTCTTTGATGTCTTTCGTTGGTTGACTCTTTGCAGAAATCTTGCGAGCTTGTGGCTCTCTATACTGAGTTAGAGAACAAGCAGATCCAGCTCAATCTCGATTTGAAGCTTGCTCAGGAGAATTTGCAGAAGGCGAAGGATGAAGCAAAAGGTATGGCTGGTGAGAATTTTTGACGACTGCCTTTGTGTTTCTGCTCATTCTCAACTCTGTTCTCATTGTTGCTTTGCGGATAAACTGGAGGAGACTTTGAAGAAGAAGGACCTTGACCTTGCAGAGGCACAGAAGGCTGCTTTGGAGAAAATGAAGCTCGCCGAAGAGAAGCTTGCCTCAGTCGACGAACTCGAAGATGAAAACGCCAAGCTGAAAGCTGCTCTTGAAGCGGCTAGCAGGGAGGTTAGTCTACTGAAGAACGACAAGATTGTTCTGTCTGACCAGGCTAGCCAACTGGCGGGGAAGCGAAACGACCTGGAGATTTATCTCGAAGGGCTCGCCAAGAAGCTGTTTCTCATGCTTGAAGGTAATCTCCTTTATCCGACTGTCTTGCTTTCACCGGCTTATCACATGATCGTTATTTTGAGTCTGAACTGTGTTTTCAGAATTCTGCCAAAACTTTGAAGAACAAACCAGTCGAGTGGAAACCAGCTTGGACCCCATCAACTCTCCTGGCTAAAACAGACTTTTCAGAATGATCTTGAATCCTTGATGACCCGACTGAATGAGGTTCCAAGTCGAGTGCAAGAATGGAAAAAGTCTTCTGCCAGGTGTGGTGCTGATGTTGCTCTATCTCTGGTTCGTGTCCACTGCAAAGAAGCGCAAGAGGACAAGCTGGTGTCTCTCAAGGTTGCCAATACCAGGAAGCATGACTTCAGATCTTTCATGGAGACTTTCATTGCTGCTGCTACCCCTATTGCCGACGGGATCGACCTCGACCAGTTTGTTGCACCTTCCAGTCCTCCGTCGGAGGAGTAAAAAACTTCTAAGTCCCACTTTAAATTTGCCTCAGAATGCCGAGTGGTTGCTGTAACCGATAAAATTTAACAGGCTTAACGCCTGAGTACCTTTGGACCATTCGGAAGATATTCCGCTGAAATTCCAGTCGACTTGTGCTTCATCTGTCCTGCAGGTAGAGACAGAACACAGACTGCGACTGATCTTGTCGTCCTTATGGATTGGAACGAACCGCATGTTGTACTTGTGGCGAAGCTCCGAAGGAGGAAGTCGCAGTCGGCCTGCACCTCGTCGTCCTTGCGGATTGGGATAAACCGCACGTTGTTCTTGTGGCGAAGCTCCGAAGGAGGACGTAACGGTCGACCTGCACCTCGTCCTCCTTGTGGATTGGGATAAATTCCTTACTTAGGCGAGCATTGGGCTCCAGCCAAGCCCTTGAGTGGGAGGTTTGCTCTCCACTCGGTAGGATTTTTATTACTTAGGCGAGCACTGGGCTGCAGCTAAGCCCCCGAGTGGGAGGTTTGCTCTCCACTCGGTAGGATTTTTATTACTTAGCCGAGCACTGGGCTGCAGCTAAGCCTCCGAGTGGGAGGTTTGCTCTCGACTCGGTAGGATTTTGATTACTTAGGCGAGCACTGGGCTGCAGCTAAGCCTCCGAGTGGGAGGTTCTCTCTCCGCTCGGTAGGATTTTTATTACTTAGGCGAGCACTGGGCTGCAGCTAAGCCCCCGAGTGGGAGGTTTGCTCTCCACTCGGTAGGATTTTGATTACTTAGGCGAGCACTGGCCTGCAGCTAAGCCTCCGAGTGGGAGGTTCGCTCTCCACTCGGTAGGATTTTTATTACTTAGGCGAGCACTGGGCTGCAGCTAAGCCCCCGAGTGGGAGGTTTGCTCTCCACTCGATAGGATTTTTATTATTTTGGATGTTTAAGCCGAATCCTTGGGCCGTGTAAGCCCCCGAGTGGGAGGCTGGCTCCCCACTCGGTATGATTTGAATACTTAGGCGAGTACTTGGACTGCAGCTAAGCCTCCGAGTGGGAGGCTGGCTCACCACTCGGTAGGATTTTGATTACTTAGGCGAGTACTTGGACTGCAGCTAAGCCTCCGAGTGGGAGGCTGGCTCACCACTCGGTAGGATTTTTATTACTTAGGCGAGTACTTGGACTGCAGCTAAGCCTTTGAGTGGGAGGCTGGCTCACCACTCGGTAGGATTTTTATTACTTAGGTAAGTACTTGGACTGCAGCTAAGCCCCCGAGTGGGAGGCTGGCTCGCCACTCGATAGGATTTTGACTACTTAGGCGAAGCGGATTCGCAGCTAAGCCCCCGAGTGAGAGGCTGGCTCTCACTCAGAAAGGATTTTTTTTTACAAACTTAGGCGGATCGGATTCGCGACTAAACCACCCACTGGGGGAAATTTCAACAAAGAGCAATAACAATCACTGGGAAAATTATAACATTCTTGTCTTAGGTAAACTACAAAAGTACTTTTATTACATCTCAACCGAGTGAGTTTTAAGTGTAAAAGGGGCGGAGCAGCTCCGCCTTCCAAGCTCGAGTCTTGTCGATCTGGCGATCAACGTTGTAGAGATGATATGCTCCGTTGTGGAGGACTCTTGTGACGATGAAGGGACCTTCCCAAGTTGGGGCGAGCTTGTGTGGTTTCTGTTGATCCACTCGGAGGACTAAATCTCCCTCTTGGAAGGCTCGACTGTTCACATTTCTGGCATGGAACCGACGCAAGTCTTGCTGATAAATAGTCGAGCGAATCAGGGCCATTTCTCTCTCCTCTTCCAAGAGGTCGACTGCATCTTGCCGAGCTTGTTCTGCTTCTTCTTCAGAGTATAACTCGACTCGAGGCGCATTGTGAAGCAGGTCACTTGGCAGAACTGCTTCAGCTCCATAGACTAAGAAGAATGGACTTCTTCCAGTCGACCGATTAGGAGTGGCCCTCAGTCCCCAGAGAACTGATGGAAGTTCGTCGACCCAAGCTCCTGCTGTGTGCTTGAGATCGCGCATCAGCCGTGGTTTCAGCCCTTTGAGAATGAGGCCATTTGCTCGTTCTGCTTGTCCATTCGACTGAGGATGAGCCACTAAAGCATAGTCGACCCGCGTGCCTTGAGAGGCGCAGAAGGCTTTGAACTTGTCATTATCAAAGTTTGACCCATTGTCGGTGATGATGCTATGCGGAACCCCATATCTGAAAATCAACTCTCTGATGAAACTAATAGCAGTGCATGCATCAAGGTTCTTGATGGGCTTGGCTTCGATCCACTTGGTGAACTTGTCGACTGCTACTAGCAAATGGGTGAAGCCGCTTTTGCCAGTTATCAACGGTCCAATCATGTCCAATCCCCAAATAGCGAAGGGCCAGATGAGTGGAATGGTCTTCAAGGCTGAGGCGGGCTTGTGCGACATGTTGGAATAGAACTGACATCCTTCACACTTGTCAACTATTTCCTTTGCCATTTCGTTTGCTTTTGGCCAGTAAAATCCCGCTCGGTATGCTTTAGCCACAATGGTCCGAGAGGACGCATGATGGCCACAGGTTCCCGAGTGGATATCCTCAAGAATCATCTGACCTTCTTCTGGTGTGATGCACTTCTGGTCGACTCCAGTCACGCTTTCTTTGAACAACTGTCCCTTGATCACTGTAAAGGCCTTGGATCGTCGGACGATCTGTCGAGCCTCTTCTTCATTCTCTGGGAGCTCTTTCCTTAGGATATATGCGATGTAAGACACCGTCCAGTCGGGAGTGATGACCACCACTTCCATAATTAGGTCGACCACGGCTGGGATCTCAACTTCAGTCGGATCATTAGCACCCTTTTGCTGCGGGGCTTCTTCTGTGAAAGGATCCTCCTGCACTGAAGGTGCATGAATGTGCTCCAAAAATACATTACTGGGAACAACTTCCCTTTTGGACCCTATCTTCGCCAAGTCATCTGCAGCTTGATTTTTCAGTCGGGGTATATGATGAAGCTCTAACCCCTCGAATTTCTTCTCCAGCTTTCTCACTGCATTACAATAACATGTCATAGCTGGGCTTCTGACATCCCACTCCTTCATCACTTGATTAACAACCATATCCGAGTCGCCGTAGACCATAAGGCGACGGACGCCGAGTGAAATGGCCATGCACAACCCGTACAGGAGTGCTTCATATTCTGCTTCGTTGTTGGAGGAATCAAAGTGAATCTGGAGAATATACTTGAGCTTATCTCCTCGGGGGGAAACCAATACAACCCCTGCACCGGAACCGTTCAGCATCTTGGATCCATCGAAAAACATGGTCCAGTGTTCCGAGTGAACTTGAGTCGGAAGCTGCTGTTCAGTCCACTCAGCGAGGAAATCTGCTATTGCTTGGGACTTGATGGCTTTCTTTGCCTCGAATTTGATATCAAGGGGAAGGAGTTAAATCGCCACTTTTGCCACTCGACCAGTTGCTTCTCTGTTATGAAGAATTTCCGACAAAGGGGCGTCGCTGACGACTGTAATGGAATGATCAGAGAAGTAATGACCAACTTTCTTCGCGGTCATATAAATCCCATACACAGGCTTCTGATAATGATGGTATCTTTGCTTTGACGGGGTTAATACTTCAGAAAGATAATATACTGGGCGCTGAACTCTGAAGGCCTTTCCTTCCTCTTCCCGCTCGACCGTAAGTACTGTACTGACGACTTGTCCTGTGGCTGCAATGTAAAGCAGCAATGGCTCCTTGCTAATTGGGGTAGCAAGCACCGGCTGGGTGGAGAGTAGAGCTTTGACCTCTGCAAACGCTGCATCAGCTTCAGGAGTCCACTCGAACTTGTCTGTCTTCTTCATCAGTCGGTAAAGAGGCAATGCCTTTTCACCGAGGCGAGAGATGAATCGACTTAAAGAGGCCAAGCAACCAGTAAGCTTCTGGACATCGTGCACACGCACAGGGCGTTTCATTCGGAGTATAGTGCCAACTTTTTCTGGGTTAGCATCAATTCCTCGTTCAGAAATGAGAAAACCGAGTAACTTTCCACTGGGAACTCCGAATGTGCACTTTGATGGATTAAGCTTGATATCATACCGCCTGAGGTTGGAAAATGTTTCAGCGAGGTCAGTCAACAGGTCGGAACCTTTCCGTGACTTGACCACAATGTCATCCATGTATGCTTCCACATTCCGACTGATTTGAGTGAGTAAACACTTTTAAATCATCCTCATGAACGTGGCTCCGGCATTCTTGAGGCCGAATGGCATGGTGACATAACAGAAGCACCCGAATGGAGTGATGAAAGCTGTTTTGATCTCGTCGGGTCCATACAGACGGATCTGATGATACCAGGAATAGGCGTCCAAAAAAGACAACCTCTCGCATCCCGCAGTTGAGTCGACTATTTGGTCGATGCGAGGAAGAGGGAAATGATCTTTCGGGCAGGCCCGATTGATATGCTTGAAATCGATGCACATGCGCAACGACTTGTCCTTCTTGGGGACCATGACAACGTTGGCGAGCCACTCGGAGTGGTAGATCTCTCGGATGAACTCTGCCGCTAAGAGTCGAGCCACCTCCTCACCAATGGCCTTTCTCTTCTGGACGGCGGACCGCCGAAGATACTCTTTAACTGGTTTGAATTTTGGGTCGACTCATAGGCGATGCTCAGCCAACCCCCTGGGAACACCCGGCATGTCAGCAGGCTTCCATGCAAAGATGTCCCAGTTCTCACGGAGGAACTGGATGAGTGCTTCTTCCTATTTTGAGTCGAGTGTTGTGGAGATGTTGGTCGGAGCAGCGTCAGGATCAGTCGGGTGGATGTGAACCTTTTTCGTCTCGCCAGTCGACTGAAATGCTGACTCCGTAGCGGGCTTCTTAGCTCGCAACAAATCACTCGGATCTGCAGTTTTCTGATACACTTGTAGCTCTACCACTGCCAACTGAGCATCGGCAATCTTAGAGCCTTTCTGGAAGCACTCTTCTGCCTTCTTCCGATTGCCCGTGACAGTGATCACGCCCTTGGGACCAGGCATCTTCAGTTTAAGATACATGTAACATGGTCGGGCCATGAAACGTGCATAAGCTGGTCTCCCTAGAATAGCGTGACAAGCGCTCTGGAGATATACGACCTCAAAGGTCAACTTCTCTTTCCGGAAATGTCTTCAATCACCAAAAACTACATCAAGAGCAATTTGGCCGAGTGACTCAACCTTCTTTCCAGGAATGACTCCGTGGAAGCTCATGTTACTGGTACTGAGTCTGGACATCGGAATGCCCATCCCTTTCAACGTCTCCGCGTATAATATGTTCAAGCCACTACCACCATCCATCAGGACTTTGGTCAGTCGAGTGCCTTCAACAATTGGGTCGACCACCAACGCTTGCCTCCCAGGGGTGGCAATGTGCGCCGGATGATCAGACTGGTCGAATGTGATGGCGGTCTGGGACCATTTCAGATAATTGGGAGTCGCCGAAGCAACCAAGTTCACTTCCCGATTGATAACTTTCAATCGACTTTTGCTTTCGACGTCAGGAAAAATCATCAGGGTGGAATTGACCTGGGGATATCCACCATCACTGTCATCTCTGTCCTCAACTTTTTCTGTCTCTTTATCCTTGTCCTTGAGCTGTTTCCCTTGGAACTGCTGAATCAAGAGCCGACACTGTCGAGTGGTATGTTTCGGGTAAATGAGTTTACCCTCTTCATCTTTCTTTGGATGAATGTGACATGGCAAATCCAACACGTCGTTTCCATCTTGGTCTTTCACCTTCTTGGGGTTCCAAGGACCCTTGGGTTTCCCCTTGAACTTTCCTGGGGTCATGGCCAAGGCCTCTCCGGGAGCCGCTGGCTCGGCTTTGCGTTTCTGCTTCCGAGTGGAATTTCCTCCGCCGGTCGCATTGGCAGCCGATTTATATTTACCACTCCGGAGCCGATCCTCTTCTTCACCATTTGCATACTTGGTGGCAATCTCCATCATCCGACTCAGGGTCATATCTCCGGTTCGACCAAATTTCAAACTCAATTCTCTGTTCTTGACGCCTTCCTTGATGGCACAGACTGCCTGATGATCAGATACATTCTTGACTGTGTGGTGCAAAGTGATCCACCTCTGGATATAATCTCTCAAAGTTTCACTCGACTTTTGCACACACGACTGCAACTCCGTCAAACCTGCTGGTCGTTTGCAAGTTCCTTCAAATGTCCTGACAAACACACGGGCAAGATCTTCCAAGTGTAAATACTGCTGGGTGCTAACTGATTCAACCACGCCCTGGCTGAACCCTCCAACATAAGAGGCAAATGCTTCATGGCTACCTCATCGTTGCCACCGCCGATCTGAACAGCCACCCGTTAATCTTCAAGCCAAGTGTCAGGCTTGGATTCTCCAGTGAACTTGCTGACTCCAGTCGCCAACCTGAAGTTGGGAGGAATTATTGCGGCTCTGATGGCTCTGCTGAAACACTCTGGTCCCGAGACATGAGCTCTGTTGCTAGAAGGAACATCTCTATCACGGCCGTCTCGGTGAGCTCTGTTCCTGTCGACCAAACCTTGAACGATAATGGATCTCGCATCAAAGCCGGGTTCCCTGGGGTCGACCGAATTGGTGCTCATACTGCTCGCGGCCCTTATATTGATCATCACGCCGGCCCCCACGTTCCTCGCGCCTCGGGGGAGATCTTGGACTATGGGCCGACTGGACTGGATTTGCAGCGATGGATCGGCTGTGAACCCTGTTCCGCGACTGGGCTACAACTGAGTTTTGATCTCCCGCCGCCCAGAGCAAATCTCTGATCTGCTGCAAACCTCTACCTTCCTCCGACTGGGAAGGCTGAATTGACTCTGCTATACGGGCAGCAGCTGCTAAATTCTGAATCGGAGTCCGATATACCTGAGTTGGCGGTTGAAAGAGCTGGCATCGATTGGATTCTGGAACCCTTGATCGTGTACGCTCGTCGAGTGCTCGCTGAAGATTCTCCAGTCGAGTGCGCTCAGCCAGGTTGGCCAAGCGCGCATTCTCCAAGGCGCGAGCCTCGGGAGTTTCCCCAACGATAGAGGTGTGAAATGCATCCATGTTCCGACGGCGAAGCTCCTCCCTCTGGAGCGAAGTGAGGGGCTCGGGCAAGTACTCTTCATGGGCTTGCTCTGGATCGTCTCCACCATCACCTCCGCTGGTGCGAGCGAATCCAGGGGGACTGCGTGGTCCATCGACCATCAGGACCTCTGCCGCCGGGTCACTGCTATCGCATTCGGACGCAGTCTCTACGGAGCCAGTCGACAGGTCGAACAAGCCGTAGAGAGATTCGTCGGGCTCGATTGTCGCGACTTGGTGGATGGAACTATTCCGCCTGGAAAACCTGGTGCGGGATCTGGCTAATAAGAAGCAACAATAGAGAATCTCGCCTAGCTCGAGGCTGCGCCCGACTGGCGGGCCACCGCATGCCTCACCCACCGTTGGAGCCTCGACCGACCGGAATGCTTGCGCGGGTGGGATACTGGGAATGAAGACAGCGCAGGGGCCGGCCCATACTGGGTCGACGGTTGCCGCAGGAGGACGCCGCGGACACATGCGTGAAAGTGCGTCGCCCCGCGGACGGGGAGCGCGTCCACGTCGACTGGAGCCTCTTGAAGCCAAGCGGAGCTGTCGGCGAGGAACGTGAGCGCACCGAGACGGATCTCGTGGCCGTCGACTAGAACTCCACCTGAAACCATGATGCCGGAGATCGAAAGAATGCCAACTTCTCCAAAAAATCGCTAGAACACCTGCCCCATGATGGGCGCCAACTGTCGTGGTTCTAAGTATGAAAGTAGAATGGGGGGTAGGTATGGAGAGGCAAGATCCTAGCTATGGAGTAGTTGTGTACGCAAGAGATTTACGAGTTCAGGCCCTTCTCGGAGGAAGTAATAGCCCTACGTCTCGGAGCCCGGAGGCGGTCGACCGGATTATATGCGTATGTGTTACAGGGGTGCAAACCCTTCTACCTGTGGAGGGGGGTGGCTTATATAGAGTGCGCCAGGACCCCAGCCTGCCCACATAAGAGAGGGTTTAAGGTGCGTTAAGGCCAGGCGTTACTGGTAACGCCTTACATAAAGTACCATTATGACCATAAAGGCTATTTAACTACAGACCGTTTAGACACCGAGTGGCTCTTGGACTCCTGGTGGTCGAGTGTCTTTGAATCTGTCGAGTGGAAATCTACCAGGTCGACTGGAAGGCTGCTTCTCTTGTGAGTCTCCTTGAGGAGGGTACCTTTGGGTAGGTCTACGACCCTACCCCAGGTATATGACTTCATCAGACGGTGCCCTATTTAAAGTGAATGTAGCTGTCTCTAGAGCGTATCCCCAAAATGATAGCGGTAAATCAGTAAGAGACATCATAGATAGCACCATATCCAATAGAGTGCGATTACGATGTTCGGACACACCGCTACGCTGAGGTGTTCCAGGCGGCGTGAGTTGTGAAACGATTCCACATTTCCTTAAGTGTGTACCAAATTCGTGACTTAAATATTCTCCTCCACGATCTGATCATAAGAATTTTATCTTTCGGTCACGTTGATTCTCTACTTCATTCTGAAATTCCTTGAACTTTTCAAAGGTCTCAGACTTGTGTTTCATTAAGTAGACATACCCATATCTACTCAAGTCATCAGTGAGAGTGAGAACATAACGATATCCTCCGCGAGCCTCAACGCTCATTGGACCGCACACATCGGTATGTATGATTTCCAATAAGTTGGTTGCTCGCTCCATTGTTCCGGAGAACGGAGTCTTGGTCATTTTGCCCATAAGGCATGGTTCGCATGTGTCAAATGATTCATAATCGAGAGACTCTAAAAGTCCATCAGCATGGAGCTTCTTCATGCGCTTGACACCAATGTGACCAAGGCGGCAGTGCCACAAGTATGTGGGACTACCGTTATCAACTTTACATCTTTTGGTATTCACACTATGAACATGTGTAACATTACGTTCGAGATTCATTAAGAATAAACCATTGACCATCGGAGCATGACCATAAAACATTTCTCTCATATAAATAGAACAACCATTATTCTCGGATTTAAATGAGTAGCCATCTCGTATTAAACGAGATCCTGATACAATGTTCATGCTCAAACTTGGCACTAAATAACAATTATTGAGGTTTAAAACTAATCCCGTAGGTAAATGTAGAGGTAGCGTGCCGACGGCGATCACATCGACCTTGGAACCATTCCCGACGCGCATCGTCACCTCGTCCTTCGCCAGTCTCCGTTTATTCCGCAGCTCCTGCTGTGAGTTACATATATGAGCAACGGCACCGGTATCAAACACCTAGGAGTTACTACGAGTACTGGTAAGGTACACATCAATTACATGTATATCAAATATACCTTTAGTGTTGCCGGCCTTCTTGTCTGCTAAGTATTTGGGGCAGTTCCACTTCTAGTGACCCTTCTTTTTGCAATAAAAGCCCTCAGTCTCAGGCTTGGGTCCATTCTTTGACTTCTTCCTGGCAACTGGCTTACCAGGCGCGGCAACATCCTTGCCGTCCTTCTTGAAGTTCTTCTTACCCTTGCCCTTCTTGAACTTAGTGGTTTTATTGACCATCAACACTTGATGCTCCTTCTTGATTTCTACCTCTGCTGACTTCAACATCGAAAATACTTCAGGAATAGTTTTCACCATCCCCTGCATATTGTAGTTCATCACAAAGCTCTTGTAGCTTGGTGGGAGCGACTGAAGGATTCTGTCAATGACCGCCTCGTCCGGGAGGTTGATGTCCAGCTGGGACAGGCGGTTGTGCAACCCAGACATTTTGAGTATGTGCTCACTGACAGAACTATTTTCCTCCATCTTACAACTTTAGAACTTGTCGGAGACTTCATATCTCTCGACCCGGGCATGAGCTTGGAAAACTAGTTTCAGCTCCTCGAACATCTGATATGCTCCGTGTCGCTCAAAACGCTTTTGGAGCCCCGGTTCTAAGCATGCCGCACTGAACGAGGGAGTAATCATCAACACGAGATTGCCAAGCGTTCATAATGTCTTGGTTCTTTGGGATGGGTGCTTCACCTAGCGGTGCTTCTAGGACATATTGTTTCTTGGCAGCTATGAGGATAATCCTCAGGTTCTGGACCTAGTCCGAATAGTTGATGTCATCATCTTTCAGCTTGGTTTTCTCTAGGAACGCGTTGAAGTTCATGGTGACATTAGCGTTGGCCATTTGATCTACAAGACATTTTGCAAAGATTTTAGACTATTTTTCATGATAATAAAGTTCATCTAATCAAACTATTTAATGAACTCCCACTCAGAATTGACATCCCTCTAGTCATCTAAGTGTTACATGATCCGAGTCGATTAGGCCGTGTCCGATCATCACGTGAGACGGACTAGTCATCGTCGGTGAACATCTCCATGTTGATCGTATCTTCCATACGACTCATGTTCGACCTTTCGGTCTCTTGTGTTCCGAGGCCATGTCTGTACATGCTAGGCTCGTCAAGTTAACCTAAGTGTATTGCATGTGTAAAACTGTCTTACACCCGTTGTATGTGAACGTAAGGATCTATCACACCCGATCATCACATGGTTCTTCGAAACGACGAACTTTTGCAACGGTGCACAGTTAGGGAGAACACTTTCTTGAAATTGTTATGAGGGATCATCTTATTTGCTACCGTCGTTCTAAGTAAACAAGATGCATAAACATAATAAACATCACATGCAATTATATATAGTAGTGACATGATATGGCCAATATCATATAGCTCCTTTGATCTCCATCTTCGGGGCTCCATGATCATCCTGTCACCGGCATGACACCATGATCTCCATCATCATGATCTCCATCATCGTGTCTTCATGAAGTTGTCATGCCAACGACTACTTCTACTTCTATGGCTAACGCGTTTAGCAATAAAGTGTAATTTACATGGCGTTCTTCAATGACACGCAGGTCATACAAAAATAAAGACAACTCCTATGGCTCCTGCCGGTTGTCATACTCATCGACATGCAAGTCGTGATTCCTATTACAAGAACATGATCTCATACATCACATATATCATTCATCATTCATCACAAATTTGGCCATATCATATCACAAAACACTTGCTACAAAAACAAGTTAGACGTCCTCTAATTGTTGTTGCAAGTTTTACGTGGCTACAATAGGGTTCTAGCAAGAACGTTTTCTTACCTACGTGAAAGCCACAACATGATTTGTCAACTTCTATTTACCCTTCATAAGGACCCTTTTCATCGAATCCGCTCCAACTAAAGTGGGAGAGACAGACACCCGCTAGCCACCTTATGCAACTAGTGCATGTCAGTCGGTGGAACCAGTCTCACGTAAGCGTACGTGTAAGGTCGGTTCGGGCCGCTTCATCCCACAATACCACTGAAGCAAGATAAGACTAGTAGCGGCAAGAAAGTTGACGACATCTACGCCCACAACAAATTGTGTTCTACTCGTGCAATAGAGAACTATGCATAGACCTAGCTCATGATGCCACTGTTGGGGAACGTTGCAGAAAATTAAAATTTTTCCTACGGTTTCACCATGATCCATCTATGAGTTCATCTAGCAATGAGTCATGGGAGAGTGATTGCATCTACATACCACTTGTAAATCGCGTGCGGAAGCGTTCAATGGAACGGGGATGATGGAGTCGTACTCGCCGTGATTCAGATCACCGATGACCTAGTGCTGAACGGACAGCACCTCCGCGTTCAACACACGTACGGAGCGGATGACGTCTCCTCCTTCTTGATCCAGCAAGGGGGGAGGAGAGGTTGATGATGATCCAGCAGCACGACGGCATGGTGGTGGATGCAGCAGAACTCCGGCAGGGCTTCGCTAAGCAACTACGGGAGGAGGAGGAGGTGTAGCAGGGAGGAGGGAGGTGCCAGGCCTTCAGGGTGCGGCTGCCCCTCCCTCCCCTCCCTTTATATAGTGGCAAGAGAGAGGGGGGGGCGCAGCCTTGCCCCTTCCTCCAAGGAAGGGGTGCGACCAAGGGGGGGGGGGAGGAGTCCATCCTCCCCAAGGCACCTCGGAGGTGCCTTGCCCCTTTAGGACTCTCCCCTCTCTCTTATCTCTAGGCGCATGGGCCTCTAGGGGCTGGTGCCCTTGGCCCATATAGGCCAAGGCGTACCCCCTACAGCCCATGTGCCCCCCCCCGGGGCAGGTGGATCCCTGGTGGAACCCCCGGATCCCTTTCGGCACTCCCGGTACAATACCGATAACGCGCGAAACTTTTCCGGCGACCAAAATAAGACTTCCCATATATAAATCTTTACCTCCGGACCATTCCGGAACTCCTCGTGACGTCCGGGATCTCATCCGGGACTCCGAACAACATTCGTTTTGCTGCATACTCATATTCATACAACCCTAGCGTCACCGAACCTTAAGTGTGTAGACCTACGGGTTCGGGAGACATGCAGACATGACCGAGACGGCTACCGGGCAATAACCAACAGCGGGATCTGGATACCCATGTTGGCTCCCACATGCTCCTCGATGATCTCATCGGTTGAACCACGATGTCGAGGATTCAAACAACCCCGTATACAATTCCCTTTGTCAATCGGTATTTTACTTGCCCGAGATTCGATCGTCGGTATCCCAATACCTCGTCCAATCTCGTTACCGGCAAGTCACTTTACTCGTACCGTAATCCATGATCCCGTGACCAAACACTTGGTCACTTTGAGCTCACTATGATGATGCACTACCGAGTGGGCCCAGTGATGCCTCTCCATCATACGGAGTGACAAATCCCAGTCTCGATCCATGTCAACCCAACAGACACTTTTGGAGATACCTTTAGTGCACCTTTATTGTCACCCAGTTACGTTGTAATGTTTGGTACACCCAAAGCACTTCCTACGGCATACGGGAGTTACACAATCTCATGGTCTAAGGAAGAGATACTTGACATTGGAAAAGCTCTAGCAAAACGAACTACACGATCTTGTGCTATGCTTAGGATTGGGTCTTGTCCATCACATCCTTCTCCTAATGATGTGATCCCGTTATCAACGACATCCAATGTCGATAGTCAGGAAACCATGACTATCTGTTGATCCACGAGCTAGTCAACTAGAGGCTCACTAGGGACATATTGTGCTCTATGTATTCACACGTGTATTATGATTTCCGGATAATACAATTATAGCATGAATAAAAGACAATTATCATGAACAAGGAAATATAATAATAATACTTTTATTATTGCCTCTAGGGCATATTTCCAACAGAGGTGACACAGGCGGTGCTTCGGATTGTGAAGGGTGAAGAGAGTGCTGAATGCATTAATGACACTATTCTTGTTTTGGTTCCAAAAGTAATGAATCCAACTATTCTTTCACAGTTCAGACCTATTAGTTTGTGTAATGTCCTATACAAGATTTGCTTCGAAGGTGATTACGAACAGAATGAAGCAAATTCTTCCAACCATAATATCGGAAGAACAATCGGCGTTTGTTCGAGAAGACTAATAATGGACAACATCATTTGTGCCTATGAGTGTCTGCACTTCATGAAGAGAAGCAAAGCAAAGAATAATAGTTACTTCACTTTAAAACTTGACATGATGAAAGCTTATGACAGACTCAAATGGTCCTATTTGGAGGCCATTATGGGGAAGCTCGGATTTGCACGTTCATGGGTGAATATTGTGATGAATATGATCAAATCAGTTTCTTTCTCGGTGTTGTTCAATGGTGAGAAATTGGACCAGTTTAAACCAACTCGGGGTATCCGGCAGGGAGATCCAATCTCCACCTATCTTTTCTTGATTGCAGCGGAGGTCCTTTCATGCCTACTAAAATTTGGTTCTCAGTCATCGCAGTTAATTGGAGCTAAGGTGGCCCCGACAGCCCCGGCTTCAACCATCTTCTCTTTGCGGATGATAGCCTGCTGCTATTCAAGGCCAGTACAGAAAGGGCAGGCGTCGTTTCAAACCTGATGGATACTTACTATTCTGCTTCGGGTCAGAGAGTAAATAATGAGAAATCTTCTATCTTCTTCAGTAAAGGGTGTCCTCAGCCTGTTCGAGAGGGCATAAAAAATTCTCTCAATATATATAACAAGTAGTTGAGTGATCGGTATCTTGGGATGCCAACGGATGTGGGTCACTCCAGAAATGGCACCTTCAAGTACTTGAGAGACAGGGTGTGGGAGAAGGTAAAGGGATGGTTGGAAAAAATTCTTTCATATCACTACTAGGGAAAAGCCTAGCAGCAGCGCGGGTTTTGGGCCTCTCAGTAGCGCGGGGACCGGCGCTACTAATAAGGCGCTACAGCTAACGTATAGCAGTAGCGCCTGTTGTCCCACGCTACTGCTATACATGAATAGCTGTAGCGCTCTTTAAAAAGGGCGCTGCTGATATTATCTGCAGCGCTGTTTACTGGGAAGCGCTACTGGTAAGGCGGCGCTACTGCTAAATTTTCGCCCCTCGCTACTAGTAGTTTTATTAGTTTTTTCCCTGCATATTTGTTTTTGTATTTGTTTTGTATTTGAATAGGCTTTATATAATAATCTTTAGCATATCATACACATACAAATGTAATCATAGCATATACATACAATTAGTCTCATCAAATCATGTCGTCATCATAATCATCATCCAACACAAAGTGGTCTCTCGTCATCATCTCGAAAATAGCATACAAGTCTCGATTACTTGCAAATACATCGTCATCCATCTAAACAATGATATACGCAAGAAGAGCTATCACTTTGAGTACATGAGTTCATATCCCTCTCTCGCATTAGCATGAACCTAAACAAACTACTGCCTGTCGCTCGGAAACCGGAAACCGGTACACCTGGGCCTGACACTCCGGCCACTTGTCGTATATATACTCCTGGCGTAGCACTTATTCACCATCGATGATCTATGCACCTGCATCGTCACATGAGTCGATGATATGCAACATATATAGTTGAGCAACAGAAAGAGACAGACTTGGCAAAAATAGAAACAACATAACATAAGCATAAATAACAAAGTTCATCGTACCCCAAAATGCCCTAACTAAAGTGATTTTCGCTAGTCGAGGAGGAGGACGGTTTAATTACATCACAAATAAAGTTTCACCGTGCATAACTCAAAGTTTTGTCATACAGAAAGTATGCACTAAACGGACACATTGTCATATATCGACAATCACTCCAACATGTCGTTCCATCCATCCATGTCAGGGAGATAGTCCCCGATCCTAGTGAAAGGCTTCAGGTCAAGACGCTGTGCGGCTACCCGTGTTCGGACGTCTTCCCGTGACATTTGTCCTTCTTCATAGAACATCCCTGTTTTTCCGACGACCTCCTTCATGATGATTTGGGCAAGTTCGCACTGGATGTGATAGAACTCGGCTCGAAGTCGATGTTCCTCGATATCTCCTACGTTCTTTGCCCATTGCAGAATATGGGCATCACCAGATCTAGGTGACATGCGAAGGTTCTGGTGATCCCGTCTGTACTCCAGCATCTGGTGTAGGACATAGAATCCATCATTAAGAGAATCGTTCGGTTGCTGGATGCAGCAGAAGTCGGTCTTATGGCCGAAGGCAACCCTGCCGCCCCTTCTCTTCTTGTCCCTGACCTCTCCACCCCTTGCTTGGTAGTAAAACATAGCACTATCGAGAACATCCTTGATGTGGGTGTAGTCCTTTTTGTGAATGTTCTTCGACGAGTCCAAGTAAAGAGCGTGGGAGAATCGGGGGTATAGGATGATGAGGACGGCGCGCCCGCCGCTGCGCAAAATAAGTACACCTCAAATTAATTAGCCTCCACCGTGCAAATGAATGATTGAAATCGAAGGAAGGATAGCAGCGCAGATGACTTACACGGGATGATAAGGCACGAGAATCGCCTCCTTATCCTTATTGGCGAGCATGAAATTGATGATGTATTCCCTCCCGTATACACGGTGCTCTGCGCAGACTCCCAAGAAGCCCTCGTGCATGTAGTATGGGTCAGCAACGCAGATATGAGATATCTGCTCAACCCCGATGACGTAGTTCATGTGCAAGGCATAAAAGCGGACAAACGTAAAATTCAGCTTCTTCACGTGAAATATGTCGAATATGTAATCGAATCGAAGGTAGAACTTATCTGCGGGAAAGCTGTCGACATACGACATTTGCCGTGGAACGTTAACCACGTAGAGTGGGTATCCTGGATCTTTCGAGGCGATGAGGCCTTTCTCTACCCGCAGCACATCATCATGAAGTCTTCTTAGATCGCCGAATCCGACCCCTAGCGCTGTTGCAGGTAGGATTGGTTGACTGGGGATATGCCATTTATCCGCATTGGGGATATCTATACGGTCCTGAAGCTGAGGCTGCTGAGGCGGCTGGCTCATAGAATCAGCTTTTTTGCCTTTCCTCGCTCTCTTCCTAGACTTCTTTACTACCGGAAGGTCGTCCATAATACGTTGAGATGGCAATTCAGGTACCGACTCATGACACTCAAACCCTGAGGAGGCGCCAATATAGACATACTGTTCAGCGCCACCATCGTCCTCATCCTCATCCATGGCGACGTCATCAGCGACTAATGGAGCCTCCTCCTTACCCTGTCCGCTATCACCCAACCCGACACCCGACGCTAATTGGGTAGGTGGGGTGTTGATGTTCATACCTTGCTGAGGCTGCGTGCTCGTGGGTGTGCTCCCGACCGCCCATGCTCGTGGCTGAGGCTGCGACTCATGACGAAGCAGACTCTTTGGCCACAACAGGACCCACCCATTGCAACAATCACCAAGCCACCGCGGTGTCTCCTCGTCATCCACCAGTAGTATTGGAGGAGACAAATTCTCGTGGCCCGGTTCGACACTGGCCACGGAAACCTTGAAGACGTTCGGGGGGATCGGCCGGCTGTGGAACAATGGTTCCTTTGGCTCCATTATCGTGGCCTTCCCCACGTCCACCTTCTGGTCGCCGATGGTGTACAATATGGTGCACGGGGTTTCGTCGGCCTGCAAAGAAAAGTCTGCGACGTGAGACATTCGAAAGGCAATGAAAACGGGAGATTATACATTTATATTGAAGGGGGCCGGTGTGACAGATACCGTGAGGGCATCGAGCTCAGCCAAAGACGAAGCACCGCCGAGCACGTCCGATGCGGGAGCAGGTGCGGGAGCCGGTGCGGGAGCAGGTGCGGGAGCCGGTGCGGGAGCAGGTGCGGGAGCCGGTGCGGGAGCAGGTGCTCCCAAGAAGTCAGCAAGGGGAAAGTCCTCTGCATTTTTTTCTGGATTTTTCCTTGTCCAAGTGAAAACGGCCGGAACCAAGCAAGTAGACAAATCTGCAACCACCTGTTTTGCGGCAGCTACCGCTGTTGCGACTCTCTGAGATGATTTCTTCACAACCGCAATCTCAACCTTCTTGTCGATGTTTTCTTCAGTTAACCTCCGTCTTTTCTTTCTCTCCCCCGTGGTCTCACGGTAGTACATCTTCCACGTGGCGCCGTCTCCGACACCGTGCACGCGTCCATACGACGGTTGAGTATCCACCAGTTGTCGTTTCAATATGTTCAACGCCCGGTTGAATGGAGTGTCCCACTTGGGCCTCGCCAATGCCTCAGACGGCGAGTTGCTTTCGGCCGCAAACTGGTGCTGCTCTCTCTGCAAAAGGCACAAGGATCGTTTACAAATATGACTAACGTGTGCAGTCGAATTGATCAGAAACTAAAATTACCAGCAGTCTCATGAACTCCGTAATGACCGGTGTTGTTTCGTAAACCTTCTTCACTGGGTCCCAACGATGCAGGGCCCTCAGGACGTCACGCTCCTGCGGGACGGTGAAATCCGCCAAGGGGTCTGGGATGCCCAGACTCGCGGCTTCCGCGTCCTCCTTGGCCCATTTGGACCTCTTTCCGCCGTAACCACGACTTCCGAGGTGGTGGCTCCTAATGTTCCTCTCTTGAAGCCCCTTCATGTACTTAGACTTTTTTTGGCAGCTTCGGCCTCGCAAGCCTCCTTGAATATTTGAAACTGCTCTTCCGTGATTGTCGGATTATCCTTTACAATCTCGGAGTAGGGTTCCTTCTTGTCGATGATCCTTGCTTTCACTCAAGTTTTCCAGGCGGCCAACGCGTCGCTAAACTTGGTCATGGCGTGTTTGTTTATCTTCTTCATTGCCGGGTCCTTGTCTGGATCTTCATAATCCTTCTCATTCCGGCCCGGGAACAAGAATATTTGGTGAAACTTCTTTAGGAGGGAGCTCCTCATATTTTCTATCTTCTGTAGTTTCTCATCGTTGATAGTGGCGGTTGTCCGTACGATGCAGCCTATTTGATTGTCGTAGCATCGACGCGCTTCCTCGGGCACCTTTGGCTCAAAAATGCCATCGTCCACCTCCGTGACCACCAGTCTAGTAGTCCTGAGTTTGTTAGGAACCCGTTGCCTCTTTGCTTTCGGTTCTACACCGGCTCCGCTCCCCGAGGCAGCACCGGTCTCAGTCTCAGCGCCGGTCTCGATGCCGGTCTGAGTCTCAGCACCGATCTCAGTCTCAGCACCGGTCTACGTATCAGTCTCAGTCCCTGATGCCACCGGTGGGCCCAGCAACAACATCGGTTGATCATCGGTAAGGCTAAAAAATTCGTCTGCCGCCCGGTAGACATTGTCGCAATCACCAGAACCCTGTCCTTCATCGTTGCTACCCATGTGTCCTATGATTAAATCTAGTCAATTAATTCTAGACCTAATAAAATTAATAATGACATAAAAAGGCCTATTGTTTTGCAGGAATGTTGACTCCTTCCTGGTGCGGCAAATCCCGGGCACTCGATATGTCCTAGTTTGTAGCACAAGTCATTGCCGAAATTCACGGAAAATTTCGGCATGACCTTTGCTGAAAAGTGGACAAATCGAGAACCTGAAATTTGCCGGAACAGAAATGAATCAACATTCCGGCAAAACATAGGCCACTTAGCATCATTCCCTGGAAATAGTGTTCAAATATCCCTCTTCGACACCACAACACATGTCCAAATATACACGAGCAACCACATGTCCAAATTTCACAAGCTAATTCAAAAACAAAGTGTAGAAGAAAATTCATTTAACTACTAATAGAACAAAATTTAGTTAACTTTAGTGCTCTATAATGATGAAAGGAAAAAAAATTCAGTTAACTACTAATTTCATTCATTTAGGTTATTCATTTAACATCACCTAATTAACCTACTGTACCACTACTACTAGCAGCACTACTAACCTAATTAACCTAGCAAAACTCTAGTGCCCTAACTGAAAAATATCTAATTAACATCTACTAGTACCACTGTTGCCCTAACCTAACTAACATCTACTAGTATCACTATATACTATACAAGCTTCATCTACCCTAATTAAACCCTACTGCCCTAACTAACTTTTGTTGTAAACCAAATTTTTTGCTCTAAACTAATTTTTGCTCTAACATCTACTACTTAACATCCTTTGCTCTAAACTAAATTTTTTTGCTATAAACAAACTTTTGCTCTACTATTTTTTTCTCAAAAATGCAGAGAGAGAGGAGTGGGGGGGGGAGGGGTGGGGGACTTACAGAGAGGGGAGAGACGGTTGCGGGGAGGTGCTCGGTGACGGAGGCAGGGGCGGAGAGGGCGGGCTCAGGCACGGGCAACAGCGGTCCTGGGCGGGCTCGGGCGACGGTGAGGTGGAGGGCGCCGACGGTGACGTCGAGGGCGGCCTCGCGCGGCGGCGGTGAGGCTGAGGGCGGCCTCAGGCGGCGGCGGTGATGATGACGGCGGCCTTGGGGGAGACGGTGAGGTTGCGGGCGTCCACGCCGGCAGGAGACGGTGGCGAAGTCGGGCGATGGCGAATTGGGGAGACGGCGGCGAGGGCGAGGGATTTGGGGAAGAAGTGTGGTGGCCGGGGGCGCAGGGGGGACCGTTGTTTAAGTGAAACGTAACGGTAGCGCGTTTCCGAAAGCACGCTATAGCTAAGTTAGCTACAACGCGTTTCTTGAAACCCGCTACTGCTATTCCTTTCTCCTTTTTTCCCTTTTTTCTTTTATTTTTCTTTACATTTTATTTTTTTTCCTTTCTCCTTTTTCTATTTCTTTAATTTTCATTTATTTTTCTACTTGTTTTTTATTTTATCTTATTTCCGTTAGCAGTAGCGCCTTACACGTAAGCGCGCTACAGCTAAGGAGAGTAGCAGTAGCATTGGGCCAGTATACGCGCTACTGCTAGGTTGGACTAGCCATGTGCGCCCAATTCAAACATAGCAGCAGCGCTTTTTGCTAGTACGCGCTACTGCTAAAGTCACAGCAGTAGCGCGGTTTATTTATGCGCGCTGCTACTAAGTAACAGTAGCGTATGATTTTGTACAGCGCTACTGGTAACATTCTGTGTATAAGGTTTTCCCTAGTAGTGTATGCAGGGAAAGAAGTGTTAATTAAGGCGGTTGCCCAAGCAATTCCAGTGTATTCAATGTCTTGCTTTAGATTGCCAAGAGGTATCTGTGAAAGCATAACTTCAATGATCAAGCAATTTTGATGGGGCAGCAAGCGGGGCAAACGAAAACCTTGTTGGGTGTCTTGGGATGTTTGCACAAGGCCCAAAAATTTGGGAGGTCTAGGATTCAGGGACATGGAAATGTTCAACTTGTCTCTCCTGGCAAGGCAGGCATGTAGGCTCCTCCAAGGTCCAAGTACTCTTAGTGCAAGATTATTAAAGGTTGCATACTACCCTAATGGATCAATTTTGGAAGCAGAGCTAGGACCCCATCCTTCACAGATTTGGCGCGCTATACTGGATGGCCGGAATATTGCGGCACAGGGAGTCATAAAATGGATCGGTAACGGAAACTACGGGTATATGGGACACAAACTGGATTCCCAGAGAGGGTCTCATGAGGCCAATCACTTCACTGTGGCTCAGCCACCCCGTATGGTTTCAGAGTTAATTGATTCCTCACCAGCCTCGTGGCGCGAATCACTTGTTTGGTCAACGTTTATAGCTATAAATGCAAAAGCGATACTACAGATTCCGTTATGTACCAAGCGAGTGGAGGATTTCTGGGCATGGGGTGAAGACCATCGGGGACACTTCTCTGTTGGTTCAGTTTATAAGATGTTGTGCAGAACGAAATTTCAGAGAGAGAACTGCTTGCAAAACGAGGGAAGCACCTGGGCTACTGAGCAGGAGAGGAAAGAGTGGACCTCGCTGTGGAATATCAGGGTACCATCCAAACTAAAAGTGTTCTTATGGCGATTGTGCAGAAACTCACTTCCTACCGCTGATGTGCGGAATCATAGAAATATGTCAACATGCTTGGTTTGTGAGTTATGTGGTGCGGCAGATAACTGGAAGCATGCACTTATGGAATATGTGATGGCTAAATGTGTATGGTCTTTCGCAGGGGAGGAGATGCTGGAGAACATGTTCGATCACATTCAGTTGAATGCCAAAAACTGGATTTTCATGATGGACTCGATCCTCACACATGATTATTTCACTCGTATGGTGGTGACATTATGGGCCACGTGGAAAGCAAGGAGGAAGGCTACAAGATTGGTAGCCTTCAAAATAAAAGTGAATAAAACTAAACAAGATTGGTAGCAACTACTTCTATAAGTGTCTAGAGCCTATATCATGCATTAGAATTACTTGGGACCTCATAAATTCAACATGCAAGCTCAAGAACATGGTCACCTATGCAGCAAAAATTTGCAATGAATAAAGCACTAGAACAAAAACTAATTGGACCAATGCAAGAGTCACATACCAAGCACAATCTCCCAAAGCAGTTTTGTGAATGGATCTTTGAGCAAGGAGATCGAAAATTGCAGCAAAATGAGCTAGAACTCGTGCTTGAGCTAGATGGGGATTTTTTTGGGAAGAAGATGGAGTGTGTGTGTCCTGGCATAAGTGGAGGGGGGCCACCAGGGGCCTACGAGACAGGGGGCGCGCCAAGGGGGTGCGGGCGCGCCCTCCACTCTCGTGGCCTGGTGCTTCCCCCTCCTGCAGTGATTTCAGTGCCTAAAATCCTCAAATATTCCATAAAAAATCATACTAAATTTGCACGGCATTTGGAGCACTTTTATTTTCGAGATATTTTTATTGCACGGATAATTCAGAAAACAGACAGATAATACTATTTTTTCTTTATTTATTCTAAATAACAGAAAGTAAAAAGAGGGTACAGAAGGTTGTGCCTTCTAGTTTCATCCATCTCATGATCATCAAAATGAATCCACTAAAAAGGTTGATCAAGTCTTGTTAACAAACTCATTCCAAATAACACGGAACCGGAGAAATTTCGAATAACACTAAGTTACCTCAACGGGGATATGAACATCCCCAATAATAAGAATATCATACTTTTTCTTGACAGTAGGGAGAGGAAATTCAAAACCTCCAATATTGATAGTTGGAACTTTTCCAATAGAATTGATGCTATGAACTTGAGATTGTTTCCTCGGAAAGTGTACCGTATGCTCATTACCTTTAACATGAAAAGTGACATTGCCTTTGTTGCAATCAATAACAGCCCCTGCAGTATTCAAAAAGGGTCTACCAAGGATAATCGACATACTATCGTCCTCGGGAATATCAAGAATAACAAAGTCCGTTAAGATAGTCACATTTGCAACCACAACAGGCACATCCTCACAAATACCGACAGGTATGGTAGTTGATTTATCAACCATTTGCAAAGATATTTCAGTAGGTGTCAACATATTCAATTCAAGTCTATGATATAAAGAGAGAGGCATAACACTAACACCGGCTCCAAGATCACATAAAGTAGTTCTAACATAATTTCTTTTATTGGAGCATGGTATAGTTGGTACCCCGGGATCTCCAAGTTTCTTTGGTATTCCACCCTTAAAAGTGCAATTAGCAAGCATGGTGGAAATTTCAGCTTCCGGTATCTATCTTTTGTTTGTGATGATATCCTTCATATATTTAGCATAAGGATTTACTTTAAGCATATCAGTTAAGCGCATACGTAAGAAGATAGGTCTAATCATTTCAGCAAAGTGCTCAAAATCCTCATTATCCTTTATCTTGGATGGTTTAGGAGGAAAGGGCATGGGTTTCTGAACCCATGGTTCTCTTTCTCTACCGTGCTTCCTAGCAACAAAATCTCTCTTATCATAACATTGATTCTTTGATTGTGGGTTATCAAGATCAACAGAAGGCTCAATCTCTACTTCATTTTTTTTGCTAGGTTGAGCATCAACATGATCATTATCATTGACATTATCACTAGGTTCATGTTCATCACCTGATTGTGGTTCAGCATCAGAGATAGAAATATCATTGGGATTCTCAGGTGTATCTGCAATAGGTTCCCTAGAAGCATGCAAAGTTCTATCGTCTTTCTTTTTCTTCTTTTTAGAAGAACTAGGTGCCTATAAATTATTTCTCTAAGAATCTTGCTCGACCCTCTTAGGGTGGCCTTCAGGATACAAAGGTTCCTGAGTCATTCTACCTGTTCTAGTAGCCACTCTAACATCAAAGTCATTTTTATTATTTAATTCATCAAGCAAATCATTTTGAGCTTTAAGTACTTGCTCAGCTTGAGTAGCAACCATAGAAGCATATTTGCTAACGAGTTTAAGTTCATCTTTAACTCTAGCCATATAATCGCTCACGCGTCCTATCTCGAAAGCATTATTCCTTAATTCTCTACCAACATAAGTGTCGGTGTCAAAACCGGCGGATCTCGGGTAGGGGGTCCCAAACTGTGCGTCTAGGCGGATGGTAACATGAGACAAGGGACACGATGTTTTTACCCAGGTTCGGGCCCTCTCGATGGAGGTAATACCCTACTCCTGCTTGATTAATATTGATGATATGGGTAGTACAAGAGTAGATCTACCACGAGATCAGAGAGGCTAAACCCTAGAAGCTAGCCTATGGTATGATTGTTGTTCGTCCTACGGACTAAAACCCTTCGGTTTATATAGACACCGAATAGGATTAGGGTTACACAGAGTCGGTTACAATGGTAGGAAATCTACATATCCGTATCGCCAAGCTTGCCTTCCACGCCAAGGAAAGTCCTATCCGGACACGGGACGGAGTCTTAATCTTGTATCTCCATAGTCCAGGAGTCCGGCCAAAGATGATAGTTCGGCTATCCGGACACCCCCTAGTCCAGGACTCCCTCAGTAGCCCCTGAACCAGGCTTCAATGATGACGAGTCCGGCGCGCACATTGTCTTCGGCATTGCAAGGCGGGTTCCTCCTCCGAATACTTCATAGAAGGTTTTGAACACAAGGACAGTGTCCGGCTCTGCAAAATAATTTCCACATAACACCGTAGAGAGAATAATATTTACACAAAATCAATCTGCTGACGTATTCCGCAGCGCGCCATCACGCCACGGCCAAGTCTTTATTCAAATCGTTTTTACCATACCACCTCAGCGCGTTTAGCGAGACGGTTTCCTTGGCGCGTCTTGTCAAAGCAGAGATCGTGTCCCCCTTATTCCGGGATTCTCATCAATACGGATGTGGGTAACCCAACCGCTCCATTGATTACGGCACTTGGGAGATAAGCAATTTTTACCAGGCTAGTGGGGGCGCTTTGTTGCGTCCGTCCATATAAGGGGATAAGGATCCACCTTTTTACCTACGCCTTCTTCCTCCTTTGCTCATCCATTTCCGCGCACTCGAGCTCCAGCGCCCAAGTCCGCACATCCCTCCTCAACCTTCTCCAACCATGTCCGGAGCGGGAGGCAAGAGGATGGCCTCCTCCATCACGGAGGGGCACATCGAAAAGCTGCGGGAGGCCGGATACTTGTCCGGCGACATCGCGTGTCGGCTTCCCAACAAGGGGCAGCTCATCCCCACCCCCAGGCCCCATGAGAGGGTGGTGTTCCTCACCTACTTCCTCCGCGGACTAGGTTTTCCACTTCACCCATTTGTTCGGGGGCTCATGTTCTACTACGGCCTGGATTTCCACGATCTGGCCCCAAACTTCATCCTCAATATCTCGACGATTATCGTCGTTTGTGAGGCTTTCCTCTGCATCCAGCCCCACTTCGGTTTATGGTTGAAGACCTTTAGCGTCAAGCCAAAGATAGTGGGCGGCCGACAGGAGGAGTGCGGAGGTGCCATGGCGGGCAGGATGCCCAATGTTCTATGGCTCGAGGGCTCCTTCGTGGAGACAATAAAGGGGTGGCAATCGGGGTGGTTCTACATCACTGAGCCGCGCGACTCCAAATGGGCGGCGGCCCCCGAATTCAGATCTGGCTCCCCCACACGGCTCACATCATGGAAAGAGACGGGCCTGACGTGGGGTGATTCGGAAGAGCTGACCGGACTCCAAACCTGCGTCCGAAACCTGGTGGACAAGAAGCTCAAGCTTGTCAACATAGTCCAGGTTATGCTCATCCGCCGGATTCTCCCATGCCAGCAACGGGCCTCCAATTTGTGGGAGTTTGATGCGGCACAACACCGGACCTTGAGCCGGCTCTTCGACACTACGTACAAAGATGCCTGGAAGGTGCTGTTCAAGGGCGCCGAAGATCGCGGATTCAGCTCGCAGCGTCAAGCTAGCGAGGTAAGTTATTTTACCCTTTATGGGACTCTTTTTTCATAGTTTGACTCTATGCGGGATCTAAAACTCCCTAACCTTTGACAGGGCTGGCTGAAGACGTCCGGACAGATTAACTGTCCAGCTCCTTTGCCAGAAGACCCAGCGGACGCCCGCTTGACGGGGCTGCTGGTTCCGGCACCTCACATGGTGTCGGAGAAGAAGGCCAAGAAGGAGGTCACGGGAACTCGAAGGAGCTCCCGGCGCCAAGTGCTGTCAGATTCTGAAGCAGAATCCTCTCCTAAGAACGAGGAGGAGGAAAAAGAAGCCTCTCCCCTAGCGGGGGAAGAGAAGAAAAGGAAGGCTGCCCCGACTGGGGAGGCTGGAGGGTCCAAGAAAGGGAGGACCCTTCCTTCGGACTTCTCCACCAACGCCAACAACGACGAGGAGGAGTGGCCACCAAGGGCCATGCCCCTGGCGAGATCGTAAGTGTCCGGACTCCAGAATAACTCATGGCTTTTCATTTGTCGCATAGTGTCTTCTAACGCCGACTATAACCAAGTAGCCCGCCCAAGGACGAGCTTGCCGCTACGTCGAGCGGCTCCCTGGATACGTCAGATATGAATAGCACTTCACTTCTGACCGCCTCCTCTCCTCGTGACGCAGAAGACACCGCGGTGGAGTCCCAAAAGGGGCCCAACCAGGAGGAGGTGGTCCTGGAGGCGCCGCAAGGCGACCTCTCGGACTCCGGGCGCAAAGGGGGAAAAACCCCAGAGGGCTCTAAGTCCAGCCCTGTGCCGGACTCCGTACCGGAACCTTCAGTGGTTCCGAAGTCCGGCAGGCGGCCCATTTGTAAGAAGGGCAAGACTGCGACACCGGTGACCTCCGTCCATCCGGAGGCACCGGATAACTTACTGGAGGTGCTTAACGGTGCCTCCATCGACGTGGAGCACCGCACTATCATGAGTGCGGTGATCCAGAAAGTTCAGTCCGCCAAGAGCGGGCTGACTGAAGCCTGTACCAGCCTTCTAACAGGCTTTGAGGTAAGTTTAGAATATGTAAAAATATTACCGCATAGACAGTAGCCCCTGATGCTTAGTTCGGTGTTCGGAAAGAAAAGCCGGACTGAGGATCTAAAAAGATATACGCAGGAGTCTAACGTAAATATGTCAATATGGGAACGCAGGCCGCGCTGCTGACCTCTGCCGCACTGACTGCGGAGGTCAATGCATTGAAGGAGAGCCTCGAGCGGTCCGAGAACGAGCTCGGCCAAGCCAAGAAGCAGCTCGAGGACAAGGAAGGTATGTAATACCTTATGGAATTGTTAAAAATGTGGTTGCAAAAGATAACAGGAATAACATGGGTACTGCAGGGGCCACGAACGAGGTGGCGACCCTAATGGAAGCGGTGACCGCGGCCGAAAACAAAGCGGCCGCGGAGCGCACCGAGCGAGAGAAGGGGGAGGCGCAGCTGATGGAGGTACGGCAAGAGCTCCAGGCTCTCGTGGAAAAACACGAGGGTTTGGAGCGTGACTCGAAGACCCGAGAGTCCGAGCTTGCCTCGGCTCTTGAGAGTGCCAAGGCCGCTAAGGCCGAAGCCCAGAAATCCCTCTAGGAGATTGAGGCGATGAAGAAGATAGTGGCGGGTAAGGCATTCTTTATGCAAAGCAAGCATGTGAAGGTGAATTATCTGTTACTTACCCGAATCTGGAGCTCTCCAGGAGCATTCGCAGATCTGCCCCGCAGTGTGTCCGATGTTGCCGCTTTCTACCGAGCCGAGGAGGGAAGCGCGACGGAGAAGGTGTTCTGGTCTCAGTATGCTGAGGCCGGACATCCGGTGCCCCTGAGCGACCAACTGAAGCAGCTAGTCGAGCTCCACAAGGTCGCCGAATAGGCCATGAAGGGCCTCATAGTTTGGCTGTGGCCAACAGAAGCCATGCCTGGGAGTTACTTCGGGTTGGTAAGGCAGCTGGTGGATGCCTATCCAAGGCTTGAAGTCATCAAGCGCTCCGTCTGCATCGAAGGTGCCCGTAGGGCCCTTGCCCATGCTAAGGTGCACTGGGGCAAGCTGGACGGTGAGAAGCTTGTGAAGGACGGACCACCACCGGGCAAGGAGCATCGCAAGCCCGAAATGTATTATGAGGGCGTCCTGAAGGGTGCCCGCCTGATAGCGGGTGAATGCTCCAAAGATGTAATTTTTGAATAGACTCGCATTTGTTATCCTGTATGCTGAAAACTTGTTCATATGCGCTAAGCAACGCTTGTGAATTTAAAATATTACCTTCTGTGCAGTTGTTTATCAAAATTTGAGAGATGGCAAGTCATTGGCTTCAGGCCCCATGCCACGAGTGCTGGGGTGTTCGGGATAAACTTGAGCGCTCTTGTTCCCATTGTTGGGTCCTTCGAGGGAGGCGCTCAACGCAACGAACAAGGCAACCGGACTTATAGTGCTTGAACACTCTCACTTAGCCATAGAATTCTATTATTTTAAATTTCGGCGAAGCCCCTGGTATTCGGAAGACCGAATTCGGGGCGCTATCCACTCCTTGGCCGGACAATGCCGGCTCCTCGCTCTAAGCAGCATAAGTCTTTAGGGACCCGAAAAAACCTCTCGAACAGCGACCAGCTCTCGCCCTATCATGACGGTCAGTTTTAGCTTTCTCCACTGAGGTGCTCAACCCAGCTCAACCGGGGCACAATCGCAGTGGTTCTCCCAGCGCTACCTTAGCCGATATAACGGAACGTAAGGTACCAAAACATGGGAGCCGGGCAAACCCAACTATTGACCCAAGACATGATTCGGAGCCGATGCATATAATGCTATAAGTTCGGGGTGCCGCACGTGTGAAAGTGTTCGGACTTGTCACACCATGCTTTTGGGGTACATAAGCCCCTGGTGTGGTGGCCGTACCAAATTGTATGGTTGCGCAATGTCATAGATGAACATATACAATGGGAAAGAATGCAATATTAGGCAAGAGCTATATGTTGTTTATTCAAAAGAAACTGCAAATAAAAGAAGAACAATACAAATTTGGCGATAAGCAAGGTGTGGGACTTTTGACATGTCCCCCTTCCAGGGGTAAGTTTGCGGTGTGGTATGTAAAACAGGTGTACTGCTCGTAATAGAGACCACCTGGACACTTGACGCAGTTTTCTGCTTCCCTGGCTGTTGCATCTAGTTGACACGAATGCCGGACAGGGCTTCTGGAGAACAGAGTCCTGAAAGTAAAAAGAAAAAGAAAAAAAAAGAAAAAAAGGAATGACACAAACGGGAGCCCCTAGTGCGGTCTAGCCGCATTCTGGGCATGCCGTGGTCGTGACCCGTCCCCTATGCCCATGGTCCTTCAGAGCGCAATTACGTGCGCGTAGTACTGGCTTCGCGAGTTCGCTAGGGCTGGGGTTGGGGCCGCATTACTACGCTTGTTCGGAACGTGCCAGGCGGTCTTGCTGTAGGTTACTCTGGGCGTGCTTGACAGTGTCCGATTGTTTATTGGCCGGACTGGAGGATTGCCTTAAGAGGCTGTTCTGCACTTCTGCCGCAAGGGCGGCCGTATGCTCCTCCGTTCGGAGGGAGCATTCGGTGTTTCCATTGACCGTGATTACGCCTCGAGGGCCTGGCATCTTGAGCTTGAGGTACGCTTAGTGCGGCACCGCATTGAATTTTGCGAATGCGGTTCGCCCGAGCAGTGCGTGATAGCCGCTGCGGAACGGGACTATGTCGAAGATTAACTCCTCACTCCGGAAGTTATCCGGGGATCCGAAGACCACTTCAAGTGTAACGGAGCCTGTACAGTTGGCCTCTACACCTGGAATGATGCCTTTAAAGGTCGTCTTTGTGGGTTTGATTCTTGACGGGTCTATGACCATTTTGCGCACTGTATCCTGATAAATCAGGTTCAGGCTGCTGCCGCCGTCCATCAGGACTCTGGTGAGGTGAAATCCGTCAATAATTGGGTCAAGAACCAATGCGGCGAAACCGCCGTGACGGATGCTAATGGGGTGGTCCCTTCGATCAAAGGTGATCGGGCAAGAAGACCATGGGTTGAACTTCGGGGCGACTGGCTCCATCGCATATACGTCCCTTAGTGCACGCTTTCGCTCCCTTTTGGGTATGTGGGTTGCGTATATCATGTTCACCGTCCTCACTTGTGTGGGAAAGCCCTTCTGCCATCGATTGTTCGGCGGCCGGGCTCTTCCTCGTCATCGCTATGCAGCCCCTTGTCGTTGTTTTCGGCGTTTAGCTTGCCTTCTTGCTTGAACACCCAACAATCCCTGTTGGTGTGGTTGGCTGGTTTTTCGGGGGTGCCATGTATCTGGCACAAGCGATCGAGTATTCGGTCCAAGTTGGATGGGCCCTGGGTATTTCTTTTGAATGGCTTCTTCTGCTGACCGGGTTTAGAGCCTCTGAATCCGGCATTTACTGTCGTATCTGTAAGTGCATCTAGTGCCCCTTAGTGATTTTGGTGTATTGAAGACTTATAGGTTAAGGGACTAATGCGTTTGTGAGTATACACAGGTCTATAAGTCTATGAGAAGTTTGATATTTACAGAGAAAGTCGACCCCTAAAAATGAAGTTCTTCGACTGAAGACTTTGATATTCTGAAGACTTTCTGAAGACTTTGAAAGTGAAGAAATTGGTGTGACTTTGAAGACTTGATATTCATTTGAGGAACATGAAGCGTGAAGACTTTTGTTTTCGTAGTTTCGTTTTTATCTTTCTTGAGTCATAGGAAACACCGTACTGTTAAAGGGGGTCGAGGAAATACTAAGGAAAAATTTCCATGTGATGCTCAACTCAAAATCCTACACCTACCAATCCCTTCGAGTGAAGCCTTTGGAAATCTCATACAGTCCAGTCAATTTCATCAGTGACAGAGACGAAGTTCTTCTGGTCGCTGAGGAATTTGTTCTGACTGAGGAGTTAGGAATTCGCCAGTGCGGATTGCCTACATAGTGAGGAACATGATAGCCCTGAAGAATTTGAGAGTCAAATTTCCGACCGTTGTTGTGCTGCGCGCCAGCTGTCCCAAAATATCTTATCCAGCCTCATGAATTTGGGACAGCTGGCGCGCAGCACAGCAACGGTCGGAAATTTGACTCTCAAATTCTTCAGGGCTATCATGTTCCTCGCTATGTAGGCAATCCGCACTGGTGAATTCCTAACTCCTCAGTCAGAACAAATTCCTCAGCAACCAGAAGAACTTCGTCTCTGTCACTAATGAAATTGACTGGACTGTATGAGATTTCCAAAGGCTTCACTCGAAGGGATTGGTAGGTGTAGGATTTTGAGTTGAGCATCACATGGAAATTTTTCCTTAGTATTTCCTCGACCCCCTTTAACAGTACGGAGTTTCCTATGACTCAAGAAAGAGAAAAACGAAACTATGAAAACAAAAGTCTTCACGCTTCATGTTCCTCAAATGAATATCAAGTCTTCAAGGTCACACCAATTTCTTCACTTTCAAAGTCTTCGGAAAGTCTTCAGAATATCAAAGTCTTTAGTCGAAGAACTTCATTTTTAGGGGTCGACTTTCTCTGTAAATATCAAACTCCTCATAGACTTATAGACCTGTGTATACTCACAAACGCATTAGTCCCTTAACCTATAAGTCTTCAATACACCAAAATCACTAAGGGGCACTAGATGCACTTACAATCTCCCCCTTTTTGGTGATTGATGACAATATAGGTTAAGTTTTCAACGGGGATAAACATATGAAGTGTAAATACTGATTTTGAGGAATTTGATTGCAAGATATAGAAGAACTCCCCCTGAAGATGTGCATAGTGAGGAATTTGCTTTTGAGGCAATGCACACTTGAAGATTTGAATCATGGAGATCTCCCCCTATATCTTGTAATTCATACACGCATTTGATATATAATATGAAGAGTTTGAAATGCATGATGAAATATGGCGCCTGATGAAATTCAGCATGCGTGCAATAATATTAATGAGGAATAAGCATGCGGAAAAATGCATGCAAAGTATCAGAGCTAGTGCAACAAAAGTATCAGCGCACCATCGGGTTTAAGATTACAACTCGATCCAATAAAGTTTCAGAAGAACGAGAGTTGTAACCTAGCAAAAAAATGCGATATATGCCCATATAATAGAGCCGCTTGAAGACTAACTCAAATTTCTCCCCCTTTGTCATCAAATGACCAAAAGGATCGAAACTGAGGACTAACGCCCCTGAAGAATATCAAGTTGATGGAGGAGCGCCAGCGTTGTCGGGGTCGGTTGTTGTAGTAGGGCCTGCCGCAGTGTCGTCCAAATCTTCATTTTCATCAGTGTCGCACGATGAAGAATAAGAGCTGGCCACCAATGGAGGAACCTTGACCCTCTTGAATTTCTTCGGCAGAGGAGCAGACCAGTCAAATTCTTCCTTGAGACCCATTGTCTCCAGTTCTTCAGCGCTATAGACATGAGTGAGGACAGCCCAGGTGTGGTTGAATGTTTCATAAAGGTAGTACTGGTTTTTATTCACTGCATTGTGTATTGATGTCATGTTGTGAAGAATTGCACCAAGCTGATGCTTGATCCATTTATGATTGCGATCAACCTTCTGATGAAGACTGAGGAGTAACTCACGATTAGTCATCACCCTGGGTGCTGTAGCTTGAGGATTTTGCTTGGCTGAGGTATTTGCGGCAGAGTCATGTGTGGCAGAGTCATCATTGGTGGAGTAAGATGCTGCTTTACGGAATAGACCATCCAATGGAGGAATGCCTTCATCTATCACAGCAGTGGCCTTGCCTTTGTCATCAGCTGAGGAAACTGTCCGTTTGAGAACTTCAACTGGAGGCAAGTAGCTGCAGTGGTTCAGAGTATCAGCTTTGTAATTGAGTGAAGACCTTGCCCTGATGAATCTCATAATCCAAGGCGCATAAGGCTTCAGCTCAAATGGTGACATAGCAATGTCGCCAGAGTCCTCATGAAGAAATCATAGAAGTTTATGGGAACGCCATGAATGATGTTGAAAAGCATATTCCTCATGATGCCAACGACTTCTTCATCATTTGAGTCGTGGCCTTTGATAGGACTCATTGTCTTCGTCAGAATCCGATAGAAAGTCCGAGGCACATATAGTAATTCCTTGACGAGGAATTTGGTTCGTGGGGCCTGCCCTGGCTTCAATGGCTTCATTAGCACTTGCATATAGTGATTTGTCAGTTCAGGGTCACTGTAGATGCAACGTGCACTATCAAGGGGAGGACTGAGAGGAAGGACACGAAGCAATTCAGTTGCTGGTGCCTTGTAGTGAGTGTTTTCAGACATCCAGTCCAACACCCATGAGTTCACATCTGCAGAGTTGCCTGTGATGTGTAGTGTTGCGTAGAACTGAAGAATGAGTTCTTCATGCCAATCACAGATGTCAGTGCAGAAATTCAGTAGTCCTGCATCGTGAAGAACACTGAGGACTGGCTCGAAGCACGGCAGAGATTCCATGTCCACATGAGGAATATGTGCATGATCGAAGATTTTGTCCTTGTTGAATAGCACCGAGGAATAGAAATTAGCTTGGCTTGCAGTCCAGAAACGCCTCTTCCTTCTGCGAGCAGAGTCATAAGGATTGTAATCAGTGAAGAAAACATGCTCGCCATAGAAGTCTTCAGCCTTGAACTTCTGTTTACTTGAGAACGGATTCTTCAGCTTTGGCAGAGTGGTGTCAGTGAGTTGCATCACCACTTCAGGAATCACGAGCTCAGGTTCTTCAGGCTAAGGAATTTCTGGTTCCTCTTCATGTGCAGTCTGAGGATCAGCAGCAGTAGCAGGTTCGTCAGCACTAGCGGCTGGAATTTCTTCATGCACAGAGGGAGTGGGATGAGTTGCTTCAGAGCCCAATTGAACTGTTGGTGCAGGGGACTGAGGAATTTGTTGGATTGGGGTGAAGAGTGGTGAATTTGGATGCTGACTATCCCAAAAATCATCATTCAACACTGGCGTGGTGCATCCAATGTCCACATCTTCATCTTAAATTTCCTCAACACCAGCCTCTTCAGCTGTGAACTGAGGCATAGGCGAGGAAATGATTGGAGTTGAAGGGATAGCATCCACCTCAATTTCTTCATCAATCTGCTCTGACGAAGCAGCAGAATGATTTTCTTCATCAGATCCGCTTGGGATCACATAGTCTTCACCAAAAGGAACAAGGTCCTTTGATGGCATGGAGGAAATCGGAACAGCATCAATTGGATCATCAAATGAGCTGGTCATTGGCTTCATTTTCTTCACAGCCGAAGAGTTTGACGCAGCTGATGCCTTCCTTTTCTTCACTGCAGCTTGCTCTGCAGCCTTGGTCTTTTTCACATCAGAGGCAGATGGAAGAATTGGAGTTGGTGTTGGCGCAGGAGGAGCTGAGGAATCAGGATGAATTTCCTCAGGCGCAACTGATGCAGTTGCCCTGATCTCTTCAGTTTCTTCAGGCGCACCACTAGTGGATGCCCTGGCAATTTCTTCAGCGGCTGGAATTGAGTCATCAGCCCTGGAACTAGCATTGTCATCAGCAGGCTGAAAATCATCAGCCATGCTGGCATGTTCTTCAGCAGGCTGAGCAGGGGCTGCAGCCTGAGGAATTTCCTGTTGTGTTGGGGTTGCAACATTTGTGAAATTCTTTGTCAGGTTGACGAATCTGACCTTGGCTCCTTGCCAATCAGGATAATAAGCATCAAAGTCTTTGCTGAGAGTTTGGATTTCAGTTTGAGCCTTGAGAAGTTCCTGAGGTGTCATTCTGACAACGTTTTTCTTCAGGAGCTTCTCCTTTCTGTATTGAGCTTTCTTGATCTGCCTGGCCTTCTCAAATTTCCATTTCTCTTCAGCGATGAAATGGGTCAGCATGTGACTTTGACCAGGAGTCAGATGAAAATCGGGCATAGGGGTGTTAGGATCCTTGTGCCAGAGGTCAATGTAATCGAGGATTTTCTTCGGATCCAAAAGCAGTGGCAGAGATGTGCCTTTGGCTCTAGCGGCCTTCGCTTGGCGGTCTCTGATGATTTCTGCAAGTTCATCATCAGAAGCTTCATCATCAGAAGGCACATGGAATGCGACCTATTTCTTTTTCGGACTTGGCCGAGGACCTCGTCCAGCAGTTGCTTTGGTCTTCAACAGTGTGGGACCTGATGAGGAAATTGGTGCAGCTGAGGAACTTGCTGAGACACCAGAGGAAATCGAGAAACCAGCAGTCCTTTGACATGTAGCCAGATGCACATGAGCTGAGGACTTTGAAGGAACTGCTGAGGACTTTGGTGGAGTAGGAGCAGTATGAGGAATTTGCCGTGAGGGCATTTGTGAGGAACTTGGCCGTGAGGGCGCTGTTGGTGAAGCACTTGGCTTACGAGCAGGCTTCTTTGGCATAGATTTCCTTGTTTTGACAGAGGCCTCAGTAGCAGTAGCAGTGGCAGAATCCTCATTGAATTTCTTCACTGCTTCCTTGGCTTGTCTTGCCAATTTAGCTTGGCACTTGGCCCATTCTTCAGGAAAGTCCTCACCATGCTTGATGCTGGTGGGATCAGCTACTTGGCCAGGTGCCAATGGAGCTCTTGGGAATGGAGGATTGAGGGCGAATTTCCTCATGTACTTTGGAGTAACGTATCTGTATTCCCTCCATTCCCTTGCCCATCTCCGTTCAATCCTCTGAATGCGCACCTTGCGCTGATTTTTGTTTTCTTTGCCAAATTTGGCTTCATCAGGTGTGCAGTAATCAGCATATATTTCCTCAGGGATGTCAAACACAGTCATAACCTCAGGCTTCTTTCCACCTTTCTAGGGCTTCTTACCGTCAGCCATAGTCTTCAGATGAGTAATTTGAACAATCGAATTCTCTGAAGAAGTGCGCAACTTTTCTTCGAGGAACGCTGCAAATGAGTTAAGTTGATGAGAACCTAGTGATTCAGCAGCGGACATTTGTACCTATGAACAGAGTATAGTTGCGAGGAATTTGGAGAGGTCATATGTGTTCTCAGAAGGGTTTTCAAAAAGAAAACAAGTTTTGAGGATTTTGACCAGATGTGCCTTGAAGAATTTCACTAAGCGTTCTTTGTCTTAGGTTCCAGAGTTGTATAGATCGAGGATCCACACAATTGAGGAATCTTGAAGAAAAATCATTGCTTAGAGAAACGAATCAAGAGCATATGACGTGTGAGGTGTTCATATGTGTGAAGATTTGAAGAATAAACACCTTTGAAGATTTTCAGGAAAGCTTGAGAATCAAAGCGAGTAATAAAAGTAACTTTTAATTACCCGAAGTGAAGAACACGACGAACTGAGAAGAATATATGGGAAGTTCGTCAGGTTAGATCTTCCTTGCCCTAACTTGGCGGAGGAAGAAAGCTACGGCGGCGGTGGAGTGAGGATTTCCGCAACCGGCGCGAGTACGACGGCGACGAGGTCGAGGCAGTGAAGCTCTTCCTCACCGGCGACGATGGAGTAGCGGCGGCGCTAGGGTTTGAGGAGCTCGAGCGGGAGAGAGAACGGTCGAGCGGAGTAAAAGAAGTGAGGAAGGGAAGAGGGGTATTTATAGACACGGTGAAAAACTATTCGCCCGAAGATTTGGGACGAATGTGCCCCTGCCCTTTCTCCTTCACATGACATGTGTCACCCATGTACTGTGTAGTTGAGATCGTGTACGATCGTGGGTGAATAGAGTAATGCATCGTGGGATGCGGAACGGTTTGAGCGGCAAAACCGAAAGTTTGGATAAGATCAATTTTAAAGTTCCGTTTGCAATTTCTTCAGCTGACAAGGACACAGTGAAGATTTTGAACGAGTTTCAAATAGAACGCACATGAAGAATTTTCGAATAGATTGGGTTGAGTATAGCATAGAGGGGGAAGGGTCCGATCACATTCACTTAGCAGAAAAACGCAACATGAAGAAATAGCCATAAGTGAATGCTGTAGAGGACATAAACTCATATATATATATATATATATATATATATATATATATATATATATATATAGCCAATGAAGAAAAACGACGGAAACGGTGAAGATTTTGCAAAGTTGAAGAATTTGAAAAACTGAAGAATTTCAGAAGCTGAGGAAAAACTCAAATTCGAAGATTTTCAACTTTGGTGGTGGCGTGACCCACCGTATAAGAATGATGATTTCAGACACCGCGTACAATTGTCGTTGGGTTCTGAGAATCAAATTCTTCATTAATTTCTTCACACTTAGAGTGTTATTCTTCATTGATTGAAGAAAAAGATTTCTTCATGTGTTGCACATCTAAGTCATCAATTTTGCATAAGTGTCAGGATGTGTGTCCTTTTCAAAGAACATTCGAAGATTATAAGATATTTAGCTCACACCGCAACTTGCTAAATGTCTTCTCATCCAAGGGCTTAGTGAAGATATCAGCTAGCTGTTCTTCAGTCTTCATGTGCTTGATGGAGATGTCACCCTTCAACACATGATCACGAAGAAAATGATGACGAATCTGGATGTGCTTTGTCTTCGAGTGCTGAACTGGGTTGTGAGCAATCTTGATGGCACTCTCATTGTCACAGTAGAGAGGCACATTCTTCATGTTGACGCCGTAGTCCTTGAGAATTTGCTTCATCCATAGTAGTTGAGCGCAGCAAGAGCCAGCAGCAATGTATTCAGCTTACGCAGTAGACAGTGATACGCAGTTCTGTTTCTTCGAGGACCTACAGACCAAAGATTGTCTGAGGAAATGACAAGTGCCAGATGTTGACTTGCGGTCCACACGATCACCAGCATAGTCAGAGTCATAATATCCAATGAGATCAAAGGCAGAGCCCTTGGGGTACCATAATCCTAGTGTTGGTGTGTGAGCTAGATATCGAAGAATATGTTTCACAGCCTTATGGTGTGATTCCTTCGGTGAAGCTTGAAATCGGGCACACATGCAAACACTAAGCATTATATCTGGCCTAGATGCACATATGTACAATAAAGAACCAATCATGGAGCGATATACCTTGTGATCGAAGTCAATACTATTTTCATCAGTGCATAGATGGCCATTTGTGGGCATAGGAATTTTGACGCCTTTGCAATCTTGCATGCCGAATTTCCTCAGTACATCTTTGAGGTATTTCTCCTGAGATATGAATATGCCATTGCGCTGTTGACGAATTTGAAGACCTAAGAAGAATTTCAACTCTCCCATCATAGACATTTGATATTCTTCACTCATCATATAGGCAAATTCATCACTATAACGTTGGTCAGTACAACCAAAGATAATATCATCAACGTATATTTGGCACACAAACAGTTCACCATCATAAGATTTAGTAAAAAGAGTAGGGTCGAGTGAACCGGGTGTGAAGCCATTCTTCACGAAGAATTCCTTCAATGTATCATACCACGCCCGAGCGGCTTGCTTGAGACCATAGAGAGCCTTGTTGAGTCTGAAGACTTTGTCAGGATTCTTTGGATCTTCAAAACCTGGGGGTTGAGCAACATATACTTCTTCCTCAAGCTTACCATTGAGGAATGCACTTTTCACATCCATTTGATATAAGATGATATCATGATGGTTAGCATAAGCAAGTAATATGCGAATAGCCTCAAGTCTAGCAACAGGTGCAAAAGTTTCATCGAAATCAATTCCTTCAACCTGTGTGTAGCCTTGAGCTACAAGACGTGCCTTATTCCTCACCACAAGACCATTTTCATCTTGCTTGTTGCGATAGATCCACATTGTGCCAATGATATTATGCTTGCGAGGAGCTGGACGTTTGACCAGTTCCCAGACATTGTTGAGCTCAAACTGATGTAATTCTTCTTGCATGGCCTGAATCCACTCAGGCTCCAGAAATGCTTCATCTACCTTAGTGGGCTCTGTGATAGAGACAAAAGCATAGTGCCCACAAAAGTTAGATAAATGTGAAGCTTTTGAGCGTGTGAGAGGACCTGGCGCTTCAATGTCATCGATGATCTTGTCAACTTGTACTTCTGTTGCAACGCGAGGATGACCTGGTTGTCGTCGAGGTATTTGATCATTTTCCTCAGCACCATTGTCTTCAGCATTATCTTCAGGTGCATCAGCTCGACGTTCTTCGCGTACTGGAATGAATTCTTCAGTAGATTCTTCAGTAGGAATGACATCCTCAGTTGCCTTGAACTTAATAGATTCTTCAGGTGCTGGTTCATCTAACACAGAAAGTAGGTGCTCTCTTTGCGAGCCATTAGTTTCATCGAACCGCACATCTACAGTTTCAACAACCTTGTGAAGGGCGATGTTGAAGACCCTGTAGGTGTGCGAGTCCTTTCCGTAACCAAGCATAAAACCTTCATGTGCTTTCGGTGCAAATTTAGCATTGTGATGAGGATTTCTAATCCAACATTTAGCACCGAAGACTTTGAAATAACTCACATTGGGTTTCTTGTTAGTGAGGAGTTCATAGGCAGTCTTCTTGAAGAATTTGTGAAGATATACTCTGTTGATGATGTGGCACGCAGTATCAATTGCATCAATCCAAAAATGATGAGGCGTTTTGTATTCATCAAGCATAGTGCGAGCCATCTCAACGAGAGTTCTGTTCTTGCGCTCCACGACGCCATTCTGCTGAGGAGTATAAGGAGCAGATAACTCATGAGTAATACCAAGTTCATCAAGATAGTCATCAAGACCGGAATTCTTGAACTCAGTTCCATTGTCACTCCTGATGTGCTTGATCTTCACACCAAAGTTGGTTGAAGCCCTCGAGGAAAATCGTTTGAAGACTTCCTGCACTTCATGTTTGTAAGTAACAATGTGTACCCATGTGTAACGAGAGTAATCATCAACAATAACAAAACCATAAAGTGATGCATCATTGGTGACTGCTGAGTAATGATTAGGTCCAAAGAGGTCCATGTGAAGCAATTCGAATGGACGAGTAGTGGTCATGATAGTCTTCGCTGGATGCTTGGCCTTGGTCATTTTTCCAGCTTCACAGGCACCGCATAAGTGATCCTTGAGGAATTTGACATTCTCAATGCCAATGACATGCTTCTTCTTCGCAAGCGTGTGCAAATTCCTCATGCCTGCGTGACCAAGTCGTCGATGCCATAGCCAGCCTTCTGAAGCTTTTGCAAGTAGACACACGGCTGGTTGTGGTCCTGTAGAGAAATCAACAATATACAAGTCTCCTCTCCTAAAGCCTTCGAAGACTTTGGAATTGTCAGCTTCCATGATCACAACACAACGATACTTGCCAAAGACAACAACCATATCAAGATCACAAAGCATTGAGACTGCCATATCTGCGCTTGTCATTTGAGAGCAACCCATCCTCCGAGGACTTTGAGCGAAAATCATCGAGTGAGGAAAAACCCCAAACCCAACACCTACAAACCCAAAGTGATTGAGCATCACTGAAGAGATTGATCCTACGTGGATCCGACGCTTGTTACCTTTGAAGACTGTGCTTCTTCCAGACGGTTAGGCGTCATGGTCTAGAGCATCCAAGAGGAATTGTGGATCGCCGAATGACCAAGTCTGTGAAGGTTTGGAAGTCGCCTGAAGACTTACCACGAGTGATTGGAAGAGGTCTGTGTGACCTTAGTTCAAGGAGAATACAGTGAGGACTTGGTGTCCTGAGCTGCGTGCTCAGAGACTGGGTGTCCGGGACTGTGTGTCCTCGAGTTTAAATACTCAGCCGCTCCAACCAGACGTACAACTGAGACAGCAGTTGGAACTGGTCTACCAAATCATTGTCTTCACCAACCTAACTGGTTCCATTTCCTCAACCTATTCAATTTCCTCATTACTGTGTTAACTGTTTGTTCATATATGTGTTTGAAGACTTTGACTGAAGACTTTCTCAATTTCCTCAGTTCAATTTCTTCAGTCTGTTTGTCTTCATCTTGTGCTATCCTGTGTTTACGCTTTTTGTACTCTTCAATTGTCTTCATTTCATCATGATGACCATGCATGTATTCTGCTATGCTTACTTCTGAGTACTTATTCCGCTGCAAGTAGTTCTTCGCTAAGGAATTTCCTCACCGGCAAATTCCTCAGTGAAGAATTCATAAAAATCGCCTATTCACCCCCCCCTCTAGTCGATATAACGCACTTTTAGTATCTTCAGCATTGTCACCGTTAATGCGGCGTTTATGCTTGTTGCGACGTGACCTGCCATTGCTGTCCTTGGTATCCGAACTACCAGGGTGTTTGGCCAAGTTGTTGCTTCGAGCTAGCCAGTTGTCCTCTCCCGCGCAAAAGCGGGTCATGAGTGTGGTGAGGGCTGCCATGGATTTCGTCTTTTCCTGTCCTAGGTGCCGGGCTAGCCACTCGTCGCGGATGTTGTGTTTGAAGGCTGCTAGCGCCTCTGCATCCGGACAGTTAACGATCTGATTTTTCTTTGTTAGGAACCGCGTCCAGAATTGTCTGGCCGATTCTTCTGGCTGCTGAATTATATGGCTAAGGTCATCGGCGTCTGGTGGTCGCACATATGTGCCCTGGAAGTTATCGAGGAATGCGGCTTCCAGGTCCTCCCAACAACCGATTGACTCTGCTGGCAAGCTGTTGAGCCAATGCCGAGCTGGTCCTTTAAGCTTGAGTGGGAGGTATTTGATGGCATGTAGATCATCACCGCGGGCCATGTGGATATGGAGTAGATAGTCCTCGATCCAGACCGCAGGATTTGTGGTACCATCGTATGATTCGATGTTTTTGGGTTTGAAGCCCTCAGGGATTTGATGATCCATTACTTCATCTGTGAAGCATAGTGGGTGTGCGGCGCCTCTGTATTGGGCTATATCACGACATAGCTCATATGAGCTTTGTCTCCTGTGTTCAGCCCGGCCGGGGTTGCTGTATCCGGCGTGACGGTAATCATCCCGAGTCCTTGGGCGCCCACGCAATCTGTAGATCGATCTTGTTTGCTTTGCCTTATCCTCCAGTATATCTCGCAAGTCCGGCGCGTTCTCCCGTGCCTTGGTACTTTTTGAGCGGCGTCGGGGCGTGGCTTGAGCGGAGGGCCGAGAGGCTTCTCTGTCGCGGCCACGGGGTGGCCGGTCTGCCATGTCGTGCGCTGGTGATGCCGGTGCTTCCTCCTCTGATCGAGGCAACGGCCTGCGTTTGGGGTAGCTTTTGGAGGGGCGTTCGAGTTCGTACTCTTCGGCTGCAAGGACTTCGGTCCATCTGTCAGCTAGCAGGTCTTGGTCAGCTTTAAGCTGTTGCTGCTTTTTCTTGAGGCTGCTTGCCGTGGCCATGAGCCTGCGTTTAAAACACTCTTGTTCAACGGGATCCTCTGGCACAACGAATTCGTCGTCGTCGAGGCTTGCCTCGTCTTCGGAGGGGGGCGCATAATTATCATCCTCTACCTCTCTTTCTGCCGCACTGTCGTGCGGACTTGCTTCTCCCTCCTCTTGTGCTGAGTCCTGCTGGAGGGGGTCGTCTTAGGCACTGTCCGGAGTATTATTGTCTCCCGTGTCGGAATCACCGTTTTTACTGTGGCGGGATTTAGAGCGGCGCCGCTGATGTCGGCGCTTGGGTGGTTTCTTGGAGGGGTCATCCTCCGCTGTTCCATCGCCATTCCCATCTTTTGGGATGTCCACCATGTATATGTCATATGACGAGGTAGCCTTCCAGTGCCCCGTGGGCGCTGGCTCTGGATCGTCTCCGGCACCGTCGTCCATACCATCGATGTCTTTGGAGTCGAAGTCGAGCATGTCGGTTAAATCATCGACAGTGGCTACAAAGTGGGTGGTGGGTGGGCGTTGAATTTCTTCGTCGTCTGAATCCCAACCTTCCTGACCGTAGTTCGGCCAGGGCTCCCCTGACAAAGAGAGAGACTTTAATGAGTTCAGGATATCGCCAAAGGGCGAGTGCTGAAAGACGTCCGCGGCGGTGAACTCCATAACCGGTGCCCAGTTGGATTCGACTGGCAGGGGCGCGGGAGGTTCGGAGTCCGGAAAAGAGTCCGGCACCTGGGAGTCACGAGCTTCGCAAAAGACAGGGATGGTGTTCGGCTCAATCGCCATAGAGATTTCAGCCCCCGAGGCGGTGTCCAACCAACCGTCCTCGATCGGCGAAACCGGCTCCGGATTAAGGGTCGGAGCGGGCACTGGTGCGGCCTCTAGGGTACTGTTCGGCGGCAGAGCTAGATCGTACCCATCGAGACAGTGTGACACGCTTGGCCGTGGCTCGAATCCGTCGAAGATCAAGTCTCCGTGGACATCGGCCGTATAGTTCAAGCTTCCAAATCTGACCTGATGGCCAGGGGCGTAGCTTTCAATCTGCTCCAGATGGCCTAGCGAATTGGCCCGCAGTGCAAAGCCGCCGAATACGAAGATCTATCCGGGGGGAAAAATCTCACCTTGGACTGCGTCATTGCTGATGATTGAAGGAGCCATCAGGCCTATAGGTGACGACACAGAGGAACTCTCAATGAAAGCACCAATGTCGGTGTCAAAACCGGCGGATCTCGGGTAGGGGGTCCCGAACTGTGCGTCTAGGCGGATGGTAACAGGAGACAAGGGACATGATGTTTTTACCCAGGTTCGGGCCCTCTCGATGGAGGTAATACCCTACTCCTGCTTGATTAATATTGATGATATGGGTAGTACAAGAGTAGATCTACCACGAGATCAGAGAGGCTAAACCCTAGAAGCTAGCCTATGGTATGATTGTTGTTCGTCCTACGGACTAAAACCCTTCGGTTTATATAGACACCGAATAGGGTTAGGGTTACACAGAGTCGGTTACAATGGTAGGAAATCTACATATCCGTATCGCCAAGCTTGCCTTCCACGCCAAGGAAAGTCCTATCCGGACACGGGACGGAGTCTTCAATCTTGTATCTTCATAGTCCAGGAGTCCGACCAAAGATGATAGTTCGGCTATCCGGACACCCCCTAGTCCAGGACTCCCTCAATAAGCATTAAAAATTTCTTGTCTATCCATAAAGTCATCGAATTCATCTAAGCATGGGCTATGAAATTTAGTAGAGGGGATTTCAACTTTATCATATCCATAGAGAGAACTTACCTTTACTACCTGTGTCGGGTTATCAAGACAATGTGGTTCTTCAACAGGCAGTATATTAAGACCATGTATTTCTTCAATAGGTGGTAAATTCTTAACATCTTCAGCTTTAATACCTTCTTCTTTCATTGATTTCTTTGCCTCTTGCATATCTTCAGGACTGAGAAATAAGACACCTCTCTTCTTCGGAGTGGGTTTAGGAATAGGCTTAGGAGTTGGCTCAATTGGTTCAGGAATTGCTTCAGAAATTGGCTCAGGAAGAGTCCGATTATTTTCATTAGTCAACATATTATTCAATAGTAATTCAGCTTCGTCGACGGTTCTTTCCTGAAAACACAACCAGCACAACTATCCAAGTAGTCCTTGGAAGCATCGGTTAGTCCGTTATAAAAGATATCAAGTATTTTATTTTTCTTAAGAGGATGATCAGGCAAAGCATTAAGTAGTCGGAGAAGCCTCCGCCAAGCTTGTGGGAGACTCTCTTCTTTGATTTGCACAAAATTATATATTTCCCGCAAGGCAACTTGTTTCTTATGACCAGGGAAATATTTAGCAGAGAAGTAATAAATCGTATCCTGGGGACTACGCACACAACTAGGAGCAAGAGAATTATACCAAGTCTTAGCATCACCCTTTAATGAGAACAAAAATATCTTAAGGATATAATAATAGCACGATTTATCATCATGAGTAAACAGGGTGGCTATATCATTCAACTTGGTAAGATGTGCCACAACAGTTTCAGATTCAAGGCCATAAAAAGGATCAGATTCAACTAAAGTAATGATTTCAGGATCAATAGAGAATTCATAATCCTTATCAGTAACACAGATAGGTGAAGTAGCAAATGCAGGGTCAGGTTTCATTCTAGCATTAAGAGATTGCTGCTTCCATTTATCTAATAACTTTTTAAGATCATATCTATCTTTACAAGCAAAGATAGCTCTAGCAGCTTCCTCTTCCATAACATAACCCTTAGGAACAACAGGCAATTCATAATCATTGGGAGAACTTTCATCATCACTATCATCAATAATAGCATCTTCAATAATTTCATTCTCTCTAGCCGTAGCAAGTTGTTCATCAAGAAATTCACCTAATGGCAAAGTAGTATCACACACAGAAGTAGTTTCATCATAAGTATCATGCATAGCAGAAGTGGCATCATCAATAACATGCGACATATTAGAATTCATAGCAGTAGCAGGTTTAGGTGTCGCAAGCTTACTAATAACAGAAGGAGAATCTAGTGCAGAGCTAGATGGCAGTTCCTTACCTCCCCTCGTAGTTGAGGGCAAAATCTTGGTTCTTTCATCTTTCAAGTTCCTCATAGTGATCAACAGATATAATCCCAAGTCACTCAAAGAATAGAGCTATGCTCCCCGGCAACGGCGCCAGAAATTAGTCTTGATAACCCACAAGTGTAGGGGATTGCAACAGCTTTCGAGGGTAAAGTATTCCACCTAAATTTATTGATTCGACACAAGGGGAGCCATAGAATATTATTGAGTATTAGCAGTTGATTTGTCAATTCAACCACACCTGGATAACTTAGTATCTGCAGCAAAGTATTTAGTAGCAAAGTAGTATGATAATAAAGGTAACAGTAGCAAAAGTAATGTTTTTGGGTTTTGTAGTGATTGTAACAATAGCAACGGAAAAGTAAATAAGTGAAACACAATATGTGAAAAGCTCGTAGGCATTGGATCAATGATGGATAATTATGTCAGATGCGATTCCTCATGTAATAGGTATAACATAGGGTGACACAGAACTAGCTCCAGTTCATCAATGTAATGTAGGCATGTATTCCGAATATAGTCATACGTGCTTATGGAAAAGAACTTGCATGACATCTTTTGTCCTACCCTCCCGTGGCAGCGGGGTCCTAGTGGAAACTAAGGGATATCAAGGCCTCCTTTTAATAGAGAACCGGAACAAAGCATTAACACATAGTGAATACATGAACTCCTCAAACTACGGTCATCACCGAGAAGTATCCCGATTATTGTCACTTCGGGGTTGTCGGATCATAACACATAATAGGTGACTATAGACTTGCAAGATAGGATCAAGAACACACATATATTCATGAAAACATAATAGGTTCAGATCCGAAATCATGGCACTCGGGCCATAGTGACAAGCATTAAGCATAGCAAAGTCATAGCAACATCAATCTCAGAACATAGTGAATACTAGGGATCAAACCCTAACAAAACTAACTTGATTACATGGTAAATCTCATCCAACCCATCACCGTCCAGCAAGCCTACGATGGAATTACTCAGGCACGGCGGCGAGCATCATGAAATTGGTGATGGAGGATGGTTGAGATGACGACGGCGACGAATCCCCCTCTCCGGAGCCCCGAACAGACTCCAGATAAAGCCCACCCGAGAGAGATTAGGGCTTGTAGGCGGCTCTGTATCGTAAAACACGATGAAACTTTATCCCTGGTTTTTTTCTCCGTGAGACGGAATATATGGAGTTGTAGTTGAGGTCGGCGGAGCCTCAGGGAGCCCACGAGACAGGGGGGCGCGCCCACCCCACCATCGTGGACAGGGTGTGGGCCCCCTGGTCTTGATTCTTTTGCTAGTATTTTATATATTTCCCAAAAAGTGCCTCCGTGGATTTTCAGGTCATTTCGAGAACTTTTGTTTTCTACACATAAAACAACACTATGGTAGTTCTGCTGAAAACAACGTCAGTCCGGGTTAGTTTCATTCAAATCATGCAAGTTAGAGTCCAAAACAAGGGCAAAAGTGTTTGGGAAAGTAGATATGTTGGAGATGTATCAGATGTCATTTGAGTTGGGCGAGCCGCCAAAGGGAGATGCTTATAGTCCAAGCGTTTTTGCTTTCATATGTTGTTACCCTATGCTGAAACCTATGTGGGTTGTCCCCAGCATGTTCTCTTCATATATGTGATGGCTGATAGTTTTGATGCACTGTTTGTGTTGCTTGCAGTAGCAGCTTTGGCTGTAAGGTCAAGATATTTTGACTTTCTGTAGATGTGGTGGGCAGCCAGTTTAAAACTTTCATGTTTTTAGAGGAAAAGGGCTCACGCCCTGGTTCCATTTGTAATAACAAAACCACAGAACATTGTTCAAAGCTACAAGGCGCGCGGGGGAATAACGGCAAAATGCAGCCCCAGTAGAACTCTAAGCAGTCTATGCTCCTCTCTCATGGACCGTCTCCCAGCGGGATGCAAGCCAGGGAGAAGACAAAGAGCAAAAGAGCAAAAACAGTATTGAGTACATCATACACCAAAATGACATAATATTTCTAAATTTCGGATCCTGGCACCGGGTGCATATTTTTTTGGGTCTTCAGAGCGAGACTCCAGTCCTGAAGCAAGGTCTTGTCGCTCCAGAGCATTGGTTCAAGCCTAGCCAGGGTCCGGCCATAGAAGGAGGGGCGGTGCTCGTGCCATTTGTTCCAGACATTGCACCAGGAGATGACATCTCCTTTTGGCCAGGTCCGCGCACTTGATCTCCCACGAGGCCAAAGTGGAAGCTGTTTTTTGCCATAGTATCTACATCCCATACCAAGGGAAAACATTAAAGCAAATCTCATTTCGATATCTCCAAAGATCCCACAGTGCAGCTGCATGAAGCATAATATCTGTTGTGTTATTACAATTTCTAGCCCACCATTCAAGTACATCATGCGATTTCATCTCGCTAGTACCCCCGCGGGAGCCAAAAATCTCTCTCCAGAGTTCTCTCGAAACCACACATTCAAAAAAAATAAATGATTAACAGATTCCAGTTCTTTACAGTACAGACAGATAGCATCTTCTACATGCTGTCTTTTTTGCAAATTATCCCTGGTTAGCAGTTTGTTTTTAACTAGCAACCAAAGGAAAATCTGTACTTTTGAGGGACATTGGCTTTCCAAATCATAGTAATGTTATCTGGAAGCAATCCCCTAAAATTCACAAAATTATAAAAGGATTTAACTATGTAAATCCCTTTGGACTCCAAGTCCCAAATAATAGTGTCGTCACTATCATTCAACACCAGATCCTTAACTAAACTAAAAAGCTCATTCCAAGCCGCAAGCATATCCGGCGAGAAGCACCTCCTGAAGTTGATTTTCAGGTTCATACCATCCCAGACCTGACTGATAGAAACGTTAGTGGAATTAGCAATATTGTACATCTCCCAAAAGCTGGTGGCAAGAGTAGTATTGCCTGTCCACTGGTCTTCCCAAAACCTAATACTCTTGCCATTGCCAACCTTCCAGGAAAAAGCCTACCTTGGCTGCTTTAATAGCCCAAAGTATTCCTTTCCATAGACGGGAGGATCCAGTATCAGGATAGGCAAAAATATTAGGACTATGGGTTCTGTATTTGGCATCAATAACTTGTTTCCAAATTTTACCATTATCATTGAATATCTTTTACTCCAGGAGGCTAACAGACTAAGATTCATGTCAGCAATGTCAGGGATGCCCGGGCCACCATATTGTTTCTTAAGGGTTACATTATCCCAAAAATCTAGATGGTATCTATGGTGACCCTCATAGTCATCCCAAAAACAGTGAGCAAATTGACAGTTAATCATCTTACTAGCCCACTTGGGGAATTTAATGATCCCCATAAGATAGCAAGGAATCCTAGCTAAGCAAGATTGGACCAGGGTAAGCCTCTTACTAGAGGATAGTAATCTACCTCTCCAGCCGGCCCCTTTCTTAATGATTTTATCTATAGTAGGCTGTAGATACTCTTTTCTAAGTTAGCTATAATGGAGAGGAACCCCTAAATATTTAATGGGGAATTCTCCAAGTTTTCAACCAAGGATCTGAGCAAAAACATTAGCTTCCTCTCTGTCAATGTTTATAGGGACCAGATCGCATTTATAAAAATTGATCCTCATCCCACATAATTGCTCAAAGTAAGAAAGTAACCACTTAAGGTTTGTAGCATAAGATAATTGCTTACTCAAAAAGAGCAGGGTGTCATCAGCATATTGGATACTAATGATGCCTGAGGATTAGAGATGGGAAGAAGGCCTTATAGCTTATTATGATGTCAACGAATTTACAGTCCGTCCCCATTAACCACTCGGGCATCGACCCAGGAAGAATTTATTCTAGGGTTTTTGCTAATCTATGATTAACCTCCTTTCATAATACTCCCTACCCCCAGGAGAAGTCGAATCCCCGCTGCCTCCTTGAAAGAGAGATGTCCTGAACCACTAGACGATAGGGGCATCACTAGACGATAGGGCCATATACAACCGCTCGTGATTATACTATAATCATAGTATGAGCAGTTTTTTGGAATTGTCAATATACTCGAAAAGTATAAATAGATCCAAAGCAAAGAGTTTTTCCAACTTTTCTGTTATGTTTTCATCTAGGATTTTTTTAGTTGATCGTTATAGATTAATTCTCCGTGCTTCATTTAGTGTTCAGACCAAAAATGCATCCATCCCGCACTAAGTCATAAAATTCTCTAAAAATATAGAGAAAGTTTCAAAAACAAAGAAAAAAGTGAATCAATTTAGTAGAGGCCTTAACCAGAATTCTAGTAAAAACATCAGCAACTAGATTAAAGAGGAGAGGGGATAACGGGTCTCCTTGCCTGGCTCCTTTGCCAGGGACAAAGAACTCATTGTTGATAATGTTACTAGTCCCAGTATCCATATCTTCCCCCAATAAGTCATCATTGCTAGAGTCAAAATCCTCCTCTTCTTGTTTCTTTTTGCTAGAATCATCATCATTGTTATCAGGATCAGATGGCTTGTCTGAGGTGGGCCCATTATCAGCATCTCTCTCCACAGAAAAATTCAGCAAATACAGCTCATGATTGATCTCTACAACTCTGTCTCTGGGGATCTTGCTGGGGTCTCTAACAGCCACCAGGACCCTGACTTCTCATAGAAAATTCTGAAGATGGTGTGCCAGTCAACATTGACAAGCACTACCAGTGTGGTGGCCACTTGAGCAATAGTTGACCAAGAGAGCCATTTTGGTGGAAGGCCATCAATAACAACCCAAGTTTCTATCAGACTGTCATAGACAGGGTGCTCACCATTCCAATCATCAAAGGAGATTATCACTCCTTCCTTCTTTAGATTAATTGAAGGATATTCCACCAAGTCCTTGATATTTTTGTGTGGAGGGAATCTAACAATGTACTTTTTTTGTCATAAGGTCTGATCTGCCAAGGCCAGTTAGTCTTCCACATATCAGAGAAGTGCTGTCCTAGCTCCTTGCCAGAAATTTCACCTTTTTCAACAATAACTAACCCCACATTGCCAAAATTAAGCCACTCACTGTCCTCTTTATCACTAGTTTCAATGTGAAAGAACCCAAGTCCAGTATTTGCACTCCCCCAATACATAGCTGTTGGGTATGCTTTGTACCAGGTGGGCAAGCATCCATGTGGTGTCCAGAAGTCTTGCACATGAAACAAACCTTGGGAATAAAGCACATGCTCACAAAATGGCCAGGCAGGCCACAATTATAGCAGATAGCTCCTATGTATTTTGGGTCCATGGTGAAAAGGAGGATCATCTTCATGTGGAGAGGCACTCTAAGCTTGTACAACATAATTCTGATTCTTGTTCTTTTTCTTCTTACTCTTGTTCTGACCAGCCTGGTTCTGTCCACTACCACCTGCAGATGAACTCCCACCACTGTATTGCATAGTCTGAGCTGGTTGCATATTCTGGCCTGCTGGGTTGAATTGCTGATGGTACCCAGGAGCAGCTGGCATGTACTGATATGGAAAATCGGGGTGTTGGGGCCACTGCGACATCTGCTGCATCCGTGGGTTCCATCCTCCTTGATAACCATACATGGGATTTGGCTGCATCATGGTCGGAGCACCTCCCATAGGAAACAATGTAGGTTTTGCAAAAATTGACAAAAGGCGGGGGTTGAGGTTGTGAAGCCTGTGGAGCATGAGCAGCTTGAGGAGGAGGCAGAGTAGTCACTACTTGCCATCCATCTGTTGAGCTAGTAGGGGAACGGCCCGGGTTTCGTCCCCTGCCAGCACCATATCTCCCTCCTCCTCTGTTGCATGAATCTATTCCACCCCCCACCATGAAATTGACCACAGAAGCGTAGGGGATCTTACCCGTCTTCCTCGACCAGTGATCTTGGGAGAAACTGAAGAACTTGGGTTTGGGCAGGTGCTTGGAATCACGCACAGCCACAAGGAAGCAGTCCGCGGCCGAAAATTTACCTAAGGCAAACTTATCTTTTCTAATCCAGACTAGGTTGGATCCGGGATTTCTCGGGCGAACCCTAGCAGGATCTCTCTCTGTTGACCCAAGCCGCAGGTCAGGGGGAGCGCTGGGAAGCAGGTTCCGAGAAGGCGCCACCACTTTAATAGAGAAGCAGTCGTCCCTTCTGAACCGGCCAGTTGTCTCACACCCATCCCTTTTGACTGGCCCTCTGACATGTGGGGCTTTCCAATCCGCAAGCTTCCAGGGACCCGAGTCCACACTATCCCTCAAGCTCAAGATCGCCGGCGGCGGCGAGGTCGATCTCCTCGAGCTTGAGCTGCTGCTCCTACTGGAACCGGAACTCGCTGAAGCTGACCAAGAGAATTCACCCTTAGCGCTTGAGATTTGAGTAGATACCTGACGGCCACCCCTCAATCTCACCTGAAAAACCTCCAATGATGACGCTCGCGGCGCGAGCACGAAACAGCTTCCTCCGCAGTCCAATCCAGTATCTGATCCACCGTCAACGAACTGCTCAACGCCAAAATCCTCTCTCGCTCTTCAGAGTTCGCCCTGGACATGGCACGCAACGCCAAGCTCCTCCTGGCCGCCCTGGCTGCATGAGCAGCGCGCTCTGCTTCTCTCTCCAGATGAGCTACCTCCGCCATCTGACCCATGATCTCCTGATCTGAGGCCCTGCATCCGGTGCTCGAATCCATCAGTGGATGGAGCAACTGTGGCGGATCCCCAGATCTGAGGAATGTAGGGTGCAAAAGCTACGGGGACAGGGGAGCAGCTGCGCGGAGAGCGAGAAGCAGGGCCGGGCATGTGCGGGGGCGGGGAGCGGTGGAGCGGCGGTGCAGCGGCGGGGGAGCGAAAAACTTTCATGTGTGGGATCATGTTGCAGTAGTCATATTTATTTGGAGTACAATGAGTTGATGAGATCTAGCCTGTTGATCTCCTGGTTTAGAAATTTACCTTTTGGCAGAAGCTTTTGCGGCTTGGATAGGACATGTTAGTGTGGGCGAGATCACCGCGGCTTCAAAAAAACGACCTTGGTAGGAGATGTTTTTGGTGGTATTCCAATTAGTTCAGGTCTTGATGCATGGGATCGCTGCAGTTAATTTCTTTCATTTAGGTGTGCTGTCTAATTCTTCATGGGACTGACATGTTTTTAAGTGTCATGTAACAAGAGATGCATCTCTTTGCTTCCAGGTGGTGTCCAAATGACCGAATGCTTGTACTGAAAAAAACGACCTTGGTCGGTAATACAACACCTGTTAGTGTGTCTCTTTGTTCAGCATGCATGACAGGAGATGATCATGTGGTGGCAGGAGCACTGAAGCATTCGCAGTTAGTTCCATCCTTGAGTCCAGTGAATAGAACTTAGTTCCATCCTCCAGCACAGTTAGCTTTGCTGTTTAACTACATTACTGATTATTCTTCTTTTGCTGGAAAAGTGACAAGCTTCAAATGTAATTTTGTTTTAAGTGAAGCAGCTGTGGCCACCGGTTAATAATGCACCCTTTTCTTGTTACTGGTGATGCTGCGTTTTTCGGGCTACATGAATTAAATTAAAGCTAGATTTCATCCCAAGATTTCCTTGTTTTGAATTGTTCACGTGCTCCCTAGGATGATCCCTGCGTACCCTGGATTGGATTAATCTCACGCAACAAACCTATAACTTGGAAGAGGAACATGAGGATCTTAGCTGTAGCATGTAGGGGATAATTTACTGTGTTTATCTGATATGATAGAAATCTTAGCTGTAGCCTGTATGGAAATTTCCTTTTTGTTTCGTTTGGTCTGATGAGATAGCCAATCTCATTGAAGTAATTATTATTGATTATTGATGTGTTCGGGGTGGTGCAGTAGTTTAGACTGCAAAAGCGGAGGCTGGAGACATTTCTAGATGATATTATGCTGGAGACGTTCAGGATGGGGATGATTCTGATTATAGACGCTGTGTCAACACCAGCAGTCTGCACAAACCCTATATTGACTAATTTCTTGCTGGCTCATTGTATCACTACTATTTTTATGTTATAATTTAGTACGTTCTTACGCCTACAGCTAGTAGCAAGGATTAACACGTCACTGTGTCTAAGCTATCTAAAAACTCAGAGTATGTTGGCACACGTCAAATAAGTTAAAATAAAAGATGCATCTCTTTGCTTCCAGATGGCGTCAAAATAACCGAATGCTTGTACTGAAAAAGAAAAGCACAGAGTTCATGTTCGTGAGTTGAATGAACTGAATGCTTGTCCTGAAACCCAGCTGTAACCTTGGTCGGTGATACAACACCTATTAGTGTGTCTCTTTGTTCAGCATGCATGATGGGAGATGATCTTGTGGTGGCAGGAGCACTGAAGCATTTGCAGTTAGCTCCATCCTTCAGTCCAGTGAATGGAACTTAGTTCCATCCTCCAGCACAGTTAGCTTTGCTGTTTAACTTCATTACTGATTATTCTTCTTTTGCTGGAAAACTGACAAGCTTCAAGTAGAGTATAATTTTCGGGCTACCGGTTGATAATGCACCCTTTTTTTTTGTTACTGGCGATGCTGCGTTTTTCGGGCTACACGAATTAAATTAAAGCTAGATTCGTCCCAAGATTTCCTTGTAGCGAATTGATCACGTGGTCACGCATTTAATAGAAATGGTCCTATGAATAAAATGTGATTCTTTGTTGAAAAAGAAAAACTAAAATGTGATCCTTCCATCGAAAAATACTAAAAATGTGATGCTTGTACTGAAAATATCTTTCTTCTTCTTTTGCTGGAAAGGAAAAGTTTGAGCTTTCAGATAATGAGAGGAGGATATTTACAATTTGGCCTAAAAGACTGAGGAGAGGAGGATATTTCTGATTATGTTTGAGCTTTCAGATAATGAAATTTTCCTTCAGATACATAATTTCTATCTAGTTCTTGTATCAAGACTTCAAGAGTTGCTTGAGACTTCAAGAGTTACTTCAAGGTATTTCCTTCCGAATACACCGACGTATGCGCGCTGCGTAGGATGATGCTGCCACCTTCCCTCCCCTGCCCCCTAAGTACTGGATTAATCTCGCGCAAGAACCCTAGAACTTGGAAGAGGAACATGAGGATCTTAGCTTTAACCTGTACGGGATAATTTAGTGTGTTTATCTGATGGAAATCTTAGATGTAGCCTGTATTGAAATTTCCTTCTTTTTTCGTTTGGTCTGAAGAGATAGCCACTCTCATTGAAGTAATTATTATTGATTTTTGATGTGTTCAGGATGCTGCAGTAGTTAGACTGCAAAAGCAGGGGCTGGAGACATTTTTAGATATATGCTGGAGACGTTCAGGATGGGGCAGATTCTGATTATAGACGCCGTGTCAACACCAGCAGTCTGCACAAACCTTATATTGGTTAATATCTTGCTGGCTCATTGTATCACTACTATTTTTATGTTATAATTTAGTACGTTCTTACACCTACACCTAGTAGCAAGGATTAGCTATGTTGGCACACGTCACTGTGTCTAAGCTATCAAGACTAGATGGGACCTACAGTCAAATAAGCAATGCCGTTTCTATGAACGGGACAAGGAAGTTGTGTTTTATTCTTCCTTTTGGAGATTGAGAGCTTGATTCCCTTGCTAGCTGGGGTACCGGTACAAGCAATTTCTTACTTAAACACCTCTGTTGAAACCAAGTAGACAGTGGACCTAGAATCCCTTGGTACTGATAAATTTATACACTGCTCTGCTCGTAGCAATTTGTCTGAGTTACTCTGTTCAATTTTGTAATAACCGGTTCATTCTTCTAGTCTTCTTGTTAAAAATTTACTGCAGAGAATCAGCAATCTGTCCACGCTCCCTGCAATGTCCAAGCTCTAAGGATGGGCAGAATTCCCGGATGCCCTGCTTCACTCCATTGTACTCCCTCCTTTCGGAATTACTTATCGTAGAAATGGATGTATCTAGACATATTTTAGTTCTAGAACATCCGTTTCCGAGACAAGTAATTCCGAACGGAGGGAGTAGATATGTTGGGATCCTTCACTGATTTTCTTGCCTTCGCTTCCACCTGCCACCCTTGGCGTGTTGCCCTCTCCTCCTATCCATCCAAATCTACATTGTGAACACGCTTCCCACCTCTCCAACTTCAACCTGACACCTCTTTGTGCTCTCCTCGTCCTCACCCATTTATAGCAACAGCCTCATACTTAAACCTGATATCTATTTCCGTGGTTTCCAGAATTCATTAGTACATATTGTTGAGTGCTTAAAGAATGAAAGAGACATAAATGAGAACCTTTCTATTCTAACATTTTGGGACAACATGACCAGTACCTTGCTGTTATCTTAGTCGAAATGAACCACTGATTTCGCATGCTCTTCATGCACACTATATATGTTTGCACAATTCTCTGCAATAAATAATATGCACATATCTAGAATTTCATAGCATATATATATATATATATATATATATATATATATATATATATATATATATATATATATATATATAGCTAAGTAGAACAATAAATTCCTTTTTTAATTACTGCTGGACTTTCGGAAGGCTTCGCTTGCTAGAAACAAGGACTTAATTACTAGTCAGGGAACTTTTGTGTTATTTGTTCATTATGAAAGGCAGCGACATATTATTTTAGGGAATATTATTATTATACATTTGTCACTGCAGCCCACATAATTTGGTAAGCCCGAATATACATCACTTGAGAAGAAGAAAAAATCAATATTAAAACCCACAAAGTATGTATAGTGAAAAGAAAGAAAGGCATACAAAGCAATGGGGTGTACATTAAGTTCGGAGGCACGCAAGGCATGTTGCTTTCCATGTTGACAGAATAACTCTAGTTTCAAGAGTGAGTACTACACTCCATGTTCCTTATCTATTTCTGTGGTTTCCAAAATTCATTAGTACATATTGTAGAGTGCTTAAAGAATGAAAGAGACATCAATGAGAACCTTTCTATTCTAACATTTTGGGACAACATGATCAGAAGTTTCTGTTATCTTACTGGAAATGAACCACTGTTTTTGCATGCTCTTAATGCACACTATATATGTTTTCACAATTGTCTGCAATAAATAATATGCACATATCTAGAAGTTGCATCACATGTATACAGCTAAGTAGAACAAAGTAAATTGGTTTCCGAGTTTCCAGAGTCAAAATATTGAAAATGCGACGCCTCATTGGTTTGCTCGACATGTATCATTTGGCATGTCATTATTTATTTGAAATGTATCTTTTATACAACATCTTGATGGAAATGTTTAATAGCCCGAAAAACAAGTATATCTATCACTAATGTTTGAGTAACATGCAAAACATCACTATTTACTGGTCATTTATTTGCGTGAATCTTAAAAATGGATGGACAGTATAATAACATCACCACCCATCATATTCAATTGAGTGATAGAATTATGTAAATGCAAGTAACAATTTTTGCTGTCTAACTCTTCTTGCCGCCCATAATTTCACTGACTCTCAGCTGGAACACATTAAGTACACATCAAGTCGACTTTTGGAACGCTTCACATGCTTGAAACAAGGACTTAATTACTAGTCAGGGAAATCTTGTGTCATTTGTTCATTATGAAAGGAAGAGGTATATTATTGTAGGGAATATTATTATTATACTGTATGTCACTGCTGCCCACATAATTTGGTAAGCCTGAATACACATAACTTGAGAAGAAGAAAAACAACCAATATTAAATCCCACAAAGTATGCGTAATGAAAAGAAACAAAGACACGCAAAGCAGTGGAGGACATTAAGTTCAGAGGCCAATGGATATAAGTACCGCACCACCTTGGTGGCATACCATCCAAAGGAACAAACCACAGAGTTTCAGCAGAGAAGTGAAACCCACAACACGCTCTGCCTTCTTCCCCCACCATGGCTGCCACTTTGTCTCCCATCATCGGTGTCCTCCTGATCCTGCTGCCACTAGCGTCATCCTCCTCCTACATCAAGTTGCCGCTCGGAGGCAAGGTCCACCCTGAAGGGTATGTTTCTCAGATCCCGTCATGGATCATCCTTCTCAGACTTGAGGTTTTCTTTCGTTCTCATACTTGACATGCTTTTCTCTACCTCTGCAGTCACTTCTATGTTACGATGAACGTTGGTGTACCCGCCAAGCCATACTTCTTGGGCATCGACACTGGCAGCAACCTCACCTGGCTGGAGTGCCAGCATCGCATCTGCAAGAACTGCAAGGTCTCAACAGTCAATACTGCCATATCACATACTCCCTCTGTAAACTAATATAAGAGCGTTTAGATCACTAAAGTAGTTATCTAAACCCTCTTATATTAGTTTACGGAGGGAATACTATCTTGCACTTGCATCAAAGTCTCTAATATTTTGGGTACCTCTTTGCTTTGTTGCTGGATGACAGGGCCGACACCAACCGTACCATCCAAAAAAGCCTCACAACTTTGTGAAACGTGGAGATCCGTTATGTTGTCAACTGCTCAAAGACCTGCCTGGTCATAACAAGCGTCCGTGTGCCAGGAAGGGTTCAGGCCAATGCCGCTACAAAATCCAATACTTTGACGGGAAGTCATCAGAAGGTGTTGTCGCCAGGGACATGGTCACTGTCCACACGGCTTCTCTCCATCAAGACACGTTGAGAGAACAGATTGACTTTGGGTATGAGACTAACTGAAATGTTCTTGCGTGTGCAGTGCCTGTTGGATTTGGATGTTGACGACAGTCACCTTTTGTTTTGTGCAGATGTGGATACAACCAGCAACCATGGAAGTCATCCGTCATAGATGGCATCCTCGGTCTTGGGATGGGAAGGGTAGGTTTTGTTGCACAACTAAAGGCACACAAGATGATCACCAAGGACATCATTGGGCATTGCCTCAGCATCGATGGAGGGGGCTACCTCTTTGTTGGGGACTATAACTTGCCCACCAGCATAACCTGGGCTCCCATGAGAAAACACCAGTAAGCTAGTATTACTTGTGATCACGTGTTCATCAAGTGTTGGGTTGTCAATTTCAGCGTTTGGTTATTTCTTCACCTCTGTGTAACTTGAATATGTATAGTTAGAGGAGGCTATCCTCGATATTTCTTTCCATTTGATTTCAAACGGTATATAAGACTGTTTATTTTTGCCAGGCATCATTACTACACACCTGGCCCAGGAAAACTCTCCATTGAGGGAAAGCACATAGGCACGGATAAATTGGAGGTGGTCTTTGACAGTGGTGCAACATACACTTATTTACCTGACCAGACGTACAATCGCCTTCTTGCAGAAGTAAAGCCCAAATCACAGTAATTTTGATTCCCTTACATATTTTGAACAGATAAACGTGACATATTGAACTTTACTCTTTCCTCTTCGTTGGAATACAATAATTGCACCTTTATTTTTTCTTGATTATTGCACAGTTCGGAAGAAGGAACGATAATTATGATTCCCTTATGTATTCTACAATACTTTGGATCTTGCAGGTGAAAACTACTGTCAGCAAGTCACTTTCGAAGGTGCAAGATGCTCTGCTTCCTGTATGCTGGAAAGGGAGTAAGCCAATCAGATCAATAAAAGAAATCAAGGGGAAATTCAAGCCACTCTCGTTGGAATTTGACAACAAGGCAGTCATGCATATCCCTCCTGAAAACTACCTCGTCCACACGGTAAATCTTTAATGACTCAATTGATTGCATATTTGTGTAACTTCAAAACATAGAAGGCAATACTATGTGCATGTTTTGTGGCAGTCACACGGGAATGTATGCTTGGGCATCCTTAATGGATCAAGGTTTCCTGAAGGCCAAATGATGCGAATTGGAGGTGTGAAGTTGGCAGATATTGTCCGGTTTCTAAAACTATTACACCATGCATGCTTGCAGTAATGATTTACATTTGGATCTTCTGGCTTGCAGATGTCTCAATGCAAGATTTACTGGTGATATATGACAAGGTGGAAAGGCGTGTCGGGGAAACTGATCCACGAACACCTATGGGGCCGGCGGACCGGGCCCCTTTCGGTTCGGCGGGGGGCGGAGGTCGCACGAAGAGCAGATCGAGGCGAGGCACACGAGCAGTTTACCCAGCTTCGGAGCTCTCCGGAGAGATAACACTCCTACTGCTGCTTGTCTGGTTGTATTATCTGGTGTTCTTGCTCTCGAGCGAGAGAGTGTGATGTTTTCTGGGCTACGAATGAATCGAAGCAAACTGTCCGAACCCCCTCTACGTTGCGCATGGGCCTCCTTTTATACGCTAAAGGGGTCACCGATAGGTGGCAACGCAGCGGAGGGTAAAAACGTAAAAAGCGAGGTAGTTGATACAGTTGCTTGTACAGTGCACCCTACCTAACCCTGACGGCAGGGGACAAGGGCATTAAATGCCCATCTGAGTCGCCCGAACAGTGCAGAAAAGGACCGTTAGGGGCGCCACCGTTCGCCACGATGGCGATCTTGTCAGCTTCGCATGCCACTGCGCACCGCTGGCTGCACAGCCTCCCGCCACGCACGCCCGGAGAGGCCCCCAGAGCGACACGTTGGTGGATGCGCTGGAGCGTGGGCTCAGAGTGGCCGCCTTGCCGCTGTTGTTATCTCGCCGGGTCCAGAAGCTCGTCGCTCACCGGGCCTCGGTGTACCTTGTTTAGTCTTCCCGGCAAGCTCCTCTTGCCGGGGCCTTGTTGCCTTGCCGGAGCGCGTGGCGCGTCGCGGCAAGTTCCTTGGAGCGCCTTGGTTGGCCTTCCCGGCAAGCTCCTCTTGCCGGGGTCTTGTCTCCTTAGCTTAAATACTTTGTTCTTGGATGGCTCCAAGGGAACCTTGGGGGATCTTGGCGTTCGCCCGGCAAGCCTTTGCCGCGGGGTGCTACAACTGCCCGTGCACAAGTTCGGGGTACTAGGGTACCCCTATTCCAGTACACCGACAGGAGCCCCCGGGCCTGGGCCAGACACGGTGCCGAGCGCTGTTGGGCCAGGCCCAAGACAGGGCACGGGCACACATGGCTGGGCCACGCCAAATCTTGCTCCGTATCCACCACGCTCTCCCATAACGGCACGCGTTGAATGCGGCATCGTGGGAGAGATCGTGGGTGGTTGTTTATTTGGAGGGCCGAAACGTCTGCCCCGTCCCTCTTTATAAGCAGAGGAAATAGAGGCAGTTCGTTCCCCCTCGCTGGTTGCTGCTACTCCTTCTTCACAAACTCCGCCGCTCCCCCCCTCTTCTCGTAGCCGAGAGAGCAGCGCTCCGCCCCCCCCCCCCATTGCCACCAGCATCACCAC
>NC_057803.1:723281517-723316394 GCF_018294505.1 Triticum aestivum | reverse complement strand
CCGTCGACCTTCCCCACCACCTCCGCCATGGCCCCGAAAGCCGACAAGGGAAAGGGTGTGAAGTCGGCCGAGGCGCAGCGGCTCGCAGCGCTGCGGAAGGAGCGGGCGATCTTCACCCCCCAGCTCGGCGTGCAGGAGCTGAGGGAGTACTTCTACCTCTTTTGGGCGACGGAGACGCGTGCGCATCCGCGCACGAGGGTACTCCCGGCCGCTGCCTCGGAGTTGGCTCAAAATGGGTACCCGTTCTTCCCGCTATTCTTCTATTGCGGGCTCTGCCCACCCTTCTCGGAGTTCTTCTGTGATATTATGAACACATAAGGCTTCCGCCTCCTTGACTTCACCCCCAATGCTGTCCTGACCATGGCAGTTTTCGCACACTTGTGCAAAAACTTTGTCGGAGTCCACCCTAGTGTTGCCCTTTTTCACCACTTCTTCATACCTCGGGTAGAGAGAGGAGAGCCGCTTGCCGGAGGGATTGCCTGGGTCTCGAGAGTCGGCAAAAAAGAGGCGTACTTGGAGGGTGAGCTCCGCAGCAAGTGGGAGGAGTGGAGAGCGGAGTGGTGCTGGATCGTCGAGGAGAATCCGCAGCCCTTCACCGCCGTGCGCCAAACTCCAATGGTGCGCGGCAATGACTGGAGCAACGTGGCCCCGGAAGACGAGAGGCTGAAGATCGCCATCACTAGGATTCTTGGCCTCAGGCTTGCCGGGCTCACCGTAGGTGCTGTCGGGGCAGATTTCCTCCGCCGCCGCATTGCCCCCCTGCAGGAGAGGGGGAGGCCCGCCTGGGAATTCAAGAATTCGGCGGACATCATGAGGCTGCGGCCGGGCCTCAACTACAACTTCACCTCTTGGAGTTGGACGCAATGCTCTTGGAATTATTCAAACGCGACCCCCAGCACCCATTCACACTGCCGAGGGGCGTAGTTCCTTTGTGCAATAACTCTTCGCTTGACCGGATCCGCGCCATGATGCCGTTGTGCGATTCACACGGCATCGTCCCAACTTGGCAAGAGCCTGTGGATGACGTTGTGCGAACGTTCTTCGACACCTTGGAGGAAGTGCCGGTCCGCGCTGACGAGCAGAAGAGCCTCACCCGTGACACCACCGACGAGGAGCTGCAGCTCATCGCTACTAGGGCGGAAGAGGCTGCGGCCACAGCTGCTGCGGGTGTGTTTGGCTTTACTGTGGAGGAGGCGGAGGCTGTAGAGGCGGCAAACCTTGCCGAATGCGCGGAGTTCATGGGCGAGGAGCCTGCCGGTTCCGAAGCCGAGCCGAGCGAGGCCGGCGAGGAGGAGGCTGAGCCTTCAGAGAACTTGCCGCAGGCGGAGCCCCCGGCCCCGCCAAGGAGGCGCCTTCGCAGGGCCGGGGATGCAGCGGGGCGGCAGCCGGCTCCACAGCCACCAAGCCGCGCGACGCGCTCTACCGCGGCAAGCAATGTTGCCACGGGAGCGCCTCACGCAACAGCGGCAACTGGAGCGGGATCTTCCCGGGCCACTGCCACTTCCCCCGCCAAGCGGGCAAGGGATCCTACTCCTCCACCTCGCCGCACCGGAGGAGGGCCGGACTTCGATCTTTCCGCGCTCAGCTCCGACGAGGAGGAAGAAGAGTGAGTTTCTTTGGTGCTCTTATAATCCTTCAATCTTGCTGTTTATATCTTGTATCTGACTTGCTCCAATCTGGACTCCTTTCTTTTTAGAACACTGGCCCAGAGAGCGGCGAAGAGGGCCAAGGCCGCGGTGATCGTCATCGAGGATGACCCCATCGTGTTAGCAGGAGGTGGGCCCGAGACCACCTTGACGGACCCGACAATTACCCCTCAGAGCAGCCCCCAGCGCAGCCCCCAGCGTAAGTTCATAGTTTAGCCTTCTGCTGCCGGGCGCGCTTGAGTGCTTTTTCCTTTGTTGATATCTTGCTTGTTGACTTGTGCAGGAGCAGAGCAGCCTCATCAGGAGCGCCCGGAGGCCGGTCCCGAAGTGACACCTGCTTCGACTGCGCCGCCAAGGGAGGAGTCCCCGGCAAGGGAGCGCTCTCTGGCAAGGGGGGACTCTCCGGCAAGGGACGGCACTACTGATCCTGCGGCGACCGAGGCCGCAACTGAAGATCTTGGCGCAGGTAATCCACTTGCCCAGAAACTTTCCCTTGGGTTCTGCTTCTTCCGTTTTTCCTTTCTTGGATTTTTGATTGATTTTCCTTCCTTCTTCGTTCTTCGGACCCATCTACGGCTGAGCCAATGGAGACAGAGGGCGCCGGCGAGGAAGGTGCCGGTGCTGATGAGACCGCCGGCGAGGAGGCCGTCGGGGCTGCTACTGCGGAAGCCGGCGAGGGGTCGGGCGATCACACTGACGACCCTGAGGCTGCAGGAGCGCCGGGTGCTGCGCCGACCGCCGAACCCTCTGCCGCTTCTGCGGAGCCGGGCTCCGAGGAGCCCCAGCCCGGCGCCTACTTGAAGGCCGGTGACAATATCTTTATCAAGCTACCCTGGGCGTCGAGCTCTAGGGCGCCGGTCGAGGGGGAGACTTTTGACGGGGAGGTGCTCGCCTCTGCTGGACTGTCATTGGTTAACGCGCCCGGCAGCAGTAGTGGCGAGCCTGAGGAGGAGCAGCTGCTGCGGAAACTGCTGTCACTCTACCGCACCCGGCAAGCCAAGCTGGCTTCCCGGGAAGCGCTTGTCGCGAAGGCGGGAGTTGACATGGAAAAGCGCGCGGAGGAGCTCCGGGGCCAAAATCAAGAAGCTCTCCGGTCCCTGGCGCAGGAGCGGGAGCGAGTCGACGAGGAGCGCACGGCCTTTCTTCTCGAGAGGGCCGAGACTGAGGAGGAACAAAGGCTGGCTGCCGAGAAGCAGTCCGTGCGGGAAGGTGAACTAGTGCAGCGGAAGGCCAACCTCACAGCTACGAGGAAGAGCTCGCCGAGCGTGAGCGAGCACTTGGCGGGGCGCTCAAGGAGGAAAAGGACGCCGCGGCAACTGCAGAGGCCGCCAAGAAATTGCTACAGGAGAAGGTGGCGCAGCTGGAGGCCGATATTGGGAAGAGCGGCGAGGAGCTTGCCGCGCTCAAGCGTGAGCGTGAGAAGGATGCTGCCGCCCACGGTGAGCTGCAAGGCCTTCTCGCTGAGAGGGGCAAGGAGCTCAGCGCCGCCAAGGATTCCAAAGCAGACCTGGAGCTGAAGCTGGCCACGCTGACGCAGACGCTGGAGGCCGCCAAGGAGCGGGAGAAGACCTTGTCGGAGAAGGTCAAGGCTGACGCGGTGCTGCTGGAGAGCATTGCAGTTACCCAGAACTCGTTCAGAGACACAGTGGAGCACTGGACCGAGGGTCTGGTGAACACTGCCGCAGTCATCAACGAGGAGCTGGCGCAGCTGGGGATGGAGGACTTTGGGTATCCTTCCGACGAGAGTCTTCAACCCAGCGCCAAGCTCAGCCTGTTCTTCAAGGGCGTGGCGACGGCACTCCAGCGGCTCCAGGAGAGGATCCCGAAGCAGCTGGCTGACGAGTCGCGCAAAATCTGCGTCGGGGTTCTCCAGAAGGTGCTGATGAAGGTGGCCTTCCGCAACCCAGGCCTCAGCTTCACCAACGTCCTCAGGTCCTTGCCGCCTGATGCCGACCTGGATGCACTCAAGGCCCTTGTCGCACCCATCGTGGACAAGGTGAGCGAGATCAAGAGAATCGAGGGCGGACGCGTAGATTAGGCCGCCCATTCCTTCTTTTCCCTTGTCGTTGCTGATCATGTTATGAAAACAGTTTGTTAGAGCTGCGACAAGTTATCTTTGTAATATAACTTTATTTCTGTCTATCAATTGCTATGTTATTTCCTTTACTAGATTCCTTCCTTTGTATGTTATTACCCTATGCTTCTAGGGAACTTGTCGGCGCAGGCGCCTGAGCCGCGAGCGCTGAGTGCGGAACTTCAGCAGCCTGCTGGCGGCGCTGCTTCCGACAAGAAACCTTGTCACGACTAGATGCAGCACGCTTAAGCTGTTGAGCAGACTCGAAACAAAGTAAGGGCGCAACTAGCCACGAGTTGGTTCCTCCGCGCACAGGTTTTCCATACAAAGCAGGGTCGTTCGAGGAAGATAACTCAAAAATTTTAAAAAGTGATTGCTCAAACTTTGGCAACTTAGCTTTTCTGTCATTTGCTTCCCGGTAAGGCAAGTCTTTGCTTGAACGACGCCTGGCCCATACCACAATCTTCTCCTTCCCCCTCCGGCAAACTTGTGTGCGAGAGAACCTTCTTTTCTTTTAAAAGAAAAAGAAAGAAGATAAAATAATAATATGGAGCTCTTCGGCTCGTTACTGCTTACCGGATGTAGGTGCTGCACAAAGTGTCAGATAATCGCATGCAAGAAAGGAACTAACGCATGAAATGGACAAGCTGTGCGGAGCACATGGGGTTTTACTTATGCACGGGATCTGTGCCCGGCTTTGTACAAAGGATTACATGCAACAGCGGCAAGACTTGTACAAAAGGTGGTTGCCGGAACGGGTTCCGGCAACCGCGCCTTATGGGAAAAACTTACAAAGATGTTCCATGTTCCAAGAGTTGCTCACCGGAGTGCCATCTTCGGTCTCAAGGCGGACAGCGCCAGGCCTTGTGACTCGTCTCACCCGATAAGGGCCTTCCCACTTCGGCGTCAACTTGTTGGAATTCTTGGCGGACTGAACGCGCCGAAGAACAAGGTCGCCCTCCTCGAAGCTTCTGGCTTTAACTTTGCGGCTATGATAGCGGCGCAAAGCTTGCTGGTATCGAGCAGCTCGTACAGCAGCCTGAAGACGATCTTCCTCAAGGAGCAGCACGTCGTCTTGCCGCAGCTGTTCTCGCTCAAGCTCATCATAAGCGAGCACTCGAGGTGATCCGTATACGAGTTCCATGGGGAGAACTGCCTCTGCTCCATAGACTAGAGCGAAAGGTGTCTGGCCAGTGGCTCGATTTGGCGTCGTTCTGATCGACCAAAGTGTTGGGGAACGTAGTAATTTCAAAAAATTTCCTACGCACACGCAAGATCATGGTGATGATATAGCAACGAGGGGAGAGTGTCGTCTACGTACCCTCGTAGACCGAAGCGGAAGCGTTGACGCAACAGAGAGGAAGTAGTCGTACGTCCTCCGGTTCAACCGATCGAAGTACCGTTACTCCGGCACCTCCGAGTTCTTGACACGCGTACAGCTCGATGACGCACCCTCGATCTCCGATCCAGCAGAGGCGCCGAGGGGGAGTTCCGTCAGCACGACGGCGTGGTGACGATCTTGATTTTCTCCTGTTGCAGGGCTTCGCCTAAGCACCACTACAATATGACCGAGGTGTAATATCATGGAGGGGGGCACCGCACACGGCTAAGGAATGATCAATGATCAACTTGTGTGTTCTAGGGTGCCCCCCTACCCCCGTATATAAAGGAGGGAGGGAGGAGGTGGCCGGCCCTAGGGGGGGCGCGCCATGAGGAGGGGGAAACCTACTCCAAGTAGGTTTCCCTCTCTTTTCCTTATCTTATTTGGAGGGGGAAGGAAAGAGTACTAGTATTAGGAAGTAGTACTAGTAGTAGTAATAGGAAGAAGGGGAAGGAGAAAGGAAAGGGGGGGCCGGCCCCCCTCCCCAATTCGGATTGGGCTTGGGGGGGCGCTCCCCCTTCCCTTGCTCCTTCTCTCTTCCTCCTACATGGGCCCAATAAGGCCCATATACCTCCCGGGGGGTTCCGGTAACCTCCCGGGGCTCCAAACTTCTCCGGAACCTTTCCGGTGTCCAAATATATCCGTCCAATATATCAATCTTTATGTCTCGACCATTTCGAGACTCCTCGTCATGTCCGTAATCATATCCGGGACTCCGAACAACCTTCTGTACATCAAAATACATAAACTCATAATATAACTGTCATCGAAACCTTAAGCGTGCGGACCCTACGGTTCGAGAACGATGTAGACATGACTGAGACACATCTCTGGTCAATAACCAATAGCGGAACCTGGATGCCCATATTGGTTCCTACATATTCTACGAAGATCTTTATCGGTCAAACCGCATAACAACATACGTTGTTCCCTTTGTCATCGGTATGTTACTTGTCCGAGATTCGATCGTCGGTATCCAATACCTAGTTCAATCTCGTTATCGACAAGTCTCTTTACTCGTTCTGTAATACTTCATCTTATAACTAACTCATTAGTTACATGCTTGCAAGGCTTAGGTAATGAGCATTGCCGAGAGGGCCCAGAGATACCTCTCCGACAATCGGAGTGACAAAACCTAATCTCGAATTATGCTAACTCAACATGTACCTTCGGAGACACCTGTAGTACTCCTTTATAATCACCCAGTTACGTTGTGACGTTTGGTAGTACCCAAAGTGTTCCTCTGGTAAACGGGAGTTACACAATTCTCATAGTTACAGGAACATGTATAAGTCATGAAGGAAGAAATAGCAGAATACTAAACGATCAAGTGCTAAGCTAACGGGATGGGTCATGTCAATCACCTCATTCTCCTAATGATGTGATCCCAGTAATCAAATGACAACACATGTAAATGGTTAGGAAACATAACCATTTTTGATTAATGAGCTAGTCAAGTAGAGGCATACTAGTGACTATATGTTTGTCTATGTATTCACACATGTATCATGTTTCCGGTTAATACAATTCTAGCATGAATAATAAACATTTATCATGATATGAGGAAATAAATAATAACTTTATTATTGCCTCTAGGGCATATTTCCTTCAGTCTCCCACTTGCACTAGAGTCAATAATCTAGATTACATAGTAATGATTCTAACACCCATGGAGTCTTGGTGCTGATCATGTTTTGCTCGTGAGAGAGGCTTAGTCAACGGGTCTGCAACATTCAGATCCGTATGTATCTTGCAAATCTCTATGTCTCCCACTTGGACATGGTCCCGAATGGAATTGAAGCGTCTCTTGATGTGCTTGGTCCTCTTGTGAAATCTGGATTCCTTTGCCAAGGCAGTTGCACCAGTATTGTCACAGAAGATCTTCATTGGTCCCGATGCACTAGGTATGACACCTAGATCGGAAATGAACTCCTTCATCCAGACTCCTTCATTTGCTGCTTCAGAAGCAGCTATGTACTCCGCTTCACATGTAGATCCCGTGACGACGCTTTGTTTAGAACTGCACCAACTTACAGCTCCACCGTTTAATAAAAACACGTATCCGGTCTGCGATTTAGAATCGTCCGGATCAGTGTCAAAGCTTGCATCGACGTAACCATTTACGACTAGCTCTTTGTCACCTCCATATACGAGAAACATATCCTTAGTCCTTTTCAGGTATTTCAGGATGTTCTTGACCGTTGTCCAGTGATCCACTCCTGGATTACTTTGGTACCTACCTGCCAAGCTTATTGCTAAGCATACGTCAGGTCTGGTACACAGCATTGCATACATGATAGAGCCTATGGCTGAAGCATAGGGAACATCTTTCATTTTCTCTCTATCTTCTGCTGTGGTCGGGCATTGAGTTTGACTCAACTTCACACCTTGTAGCACAGGCAAGAATCCTTTCTTTGCCTGATCCATTTTGAACTTTTTCAAAATTTTGTCAAGGTATGTACTTTGTGAAAGTCCTATTAAGCGTCTTGATCTATCTCTATAGATCTTGATGCCCAATATGTAAGCAGCTTCACCGAGGTCTTTCATAGAAAAACTTTTATTCAAGTATCCCTTTATGCTATCCAGAAATTCTATATCATTTCCAATTAATAATATGTCATCAACATATAAAACTAGAAATGCTACAGAGCTCCCACTCACTTTCTTGTAAATACAGGTTTCTCCAAAAGTCTGTATAAAGCCATATGCTTTGATCACACTATCAAAACGTTTATTCCAACTCCGAGATGCTTGCACCAGTCCATAAATGGAACGTTGGAGCTTGCACACTTTGTCAGCACCTTTTGGATCAACAAAACCTTCAGGTTGCATCATATACAACTCTTCTTCTAGAAATCCATTCAAGAATGCAGTCTTGACATCCATTTGCCAAATTTCATAATCATGAAATGCAGCAATAGCCAACATGATTCGGACAGACTTAAGCATCGCTACGGGTGAGAAAGTCTCATCGTAGTCAACCCCTTGAACTTGTCGAAAACCTTTTGCAACAAGTCGAGCTTTGTAGACAGTAACATTACCATCAGCGTCAGTCTTCTTCTTAAAGATCCATTTATTCTCAATGGCTTGCCGATCATCGGGCAAGTCAACCAAAGTCCATACTTTGTTTTCATACATGGATCCTATCTCAGATTTCATGGCCTCTAGCCATTTTGCGGAATCTGGGCTCATCATCGCTTCCTCATAGTTCGTAGGTTCATCATGGTCTAGTAACATGACTTCCAGAATAGGATTTCCGTACCACTCTGGTGCGGATCTTACTCTGGTAGACCTACGAGGTTCAGTAGAAACTTGATCTGAAGTTTCATGATCACTATCATTAGCTTCCTCACTAATTGGTGTAGTTGTCACAGGAACCGGTTCTTGTGATGAACTACTTTCCAATAAGGGAGTAGATACAGTTATCTCATCAAGTTCTACTTTCCTCCCACTCACTTCTTTCGAGAGAAACTCCTTCTCTAGAAAGGATCCGATTTTAGCAATGAAAATCTTGCCTTCAGATATGTGATAGAAGGTGTACCCAATTGTCTCCTTTGGGTATCCTATGAACACGCATTTCTCCGATTTGGGTTCGAGCTTATCTGGTTGAAGTTTCTTCACATAAGCATCGCAACCCCAAACTTTGAGAAACGACAACTTTGGTTTCTTGCCAAACCACAGTTCATAAGGTGTCGTCTCAACGGATTTTGATGGTGCCCTATTTAACGTGAATGCGGCTGTCTCTAAAGCATAACCCCAAAATGATAGCGGTAAATCGGTAAGAGACATCATAGATCGCACCATATCAAGTAATGTACGATTACGACGTTCGGACACACCATTTCGCCGTGGTGTTCCAGGTGGCGTGAGTTGCGAAACTATTCCACATTGTTTCAAATGTAAACCAAACTCGTAACTCAAATATTCTCCTCCACGATCAGATCGTAGAAACTTTATTTTCTTGTTACGATGATTTTCTACTTCACTCTGAAATTCTTTGAACTTTTCAAATGTTTCAGACTTGTGCTTCATCAAGTAGATATACCCATATCTGCTCAAATCATCTGTGAAGGTGAGGAAATAACGATATCCGCCACGAGCCTCAACATTCATCGGACCACATACATCTGTATGTATGATTTCCAACAAATCTGTTGCTCTCTCCATAGATCCGGAGAACGGTGTTTTGGTCATCTTGCCCATGAGGCACGGTTCGCAAGTACCAAGTGATTCATAATCAAGTGATTCCAGAAGTCCATCAGTATGGAGTTTCTTCATGCGTTTTACACCGATATGACCTAAATGGCAGTGCCACAAATATGTTGCACTATCATTATCAACTCTGCATCTTTTGGCTTCAACGTTATGAATATGTGTATCACTACTATCGAGATTTAATAAAAATAGACCACTCTTCAAGGGTGCATGACCATAAAAGATATTACTCATATAAATAGAACAACCATTATTCTCTGATTTAAATGAATAACCGTCTCGCATTAAACAAGATCCAGATATAATGTTCATGCTCAACGCAGGCACCAAATAACAATTATTCAGGTCTAAAACTAATCCCGATGGTAGATGTAGAGGTAGCGTGCCGACCGCGATCACATCGACTTTGGAACCATTTCCCACGCGCATCGTCACCTCGTCCTTAGCTAATCTTCGCTTAATCCGTAGTCCCTGTTTCGAGTTGCAAATGTTAGCAACAGAACCAGTATCAAATACCCAGGTGCTACTGCGAGCATTAGCAAGGTACACATCAATAACATGTATATCACATATACCTTTGTTCACTTTGCCATCCTTCTTATCCGCCAAATACTTGGGGCAGTTCCGCTTCCAGTGTCCAGTCTGCTTGCAGTAGAAGCACTCAGTTTCAGGCTTAGGTCCAGACTTGGGTTTCTTCACTTGAGCAGCTACTTGTTTGCCGTTCCTTTTGAAGTTCCCCTTCTTCTTCCCTTTGCCCCTTTTCTTGAAACCAGTGGTCATGTTGACCATCAACACTTGATGCTCCTTTTTGATTTCTACCTTCGCGGCTTTCAGCATCGCGAAGAGCTCGGGAATAGTCTTGTTCATCCCTTGCATATTATAGTTCATCACAAAGCTCTTGTAGCTTGGTGGCAGTGATTGGAGAATTCTGTCAATGACGCTATCATCCGGAAGATTAACTCCCAGTTGAATCAAGTGATTATTATACCCAGACATTTTGAGTATATGCTCACTGACAGAACTGTTCTCCTCCATTTTGCAGCTGTAGAACTTATTGGAGACTTCATATCTCTCAATCCGGGCATTTTCTTGAAATATTAACTTCAACTCCTGGAACATCTCATATGCCCCATGACGTTCAAAACGTCGTTGAAGACCCGGTTCTAAGCCGTAAAGCATGGCACACTGAACTATAGAGTAGTCATCAGCTTTGCTCTGCCAGACGTTCTTAACGTCGTCAGTTGCATCAGCAGCAGGCCTGGCACCCAGCGGTGCTTCTAGGACGTAACTCTTCGATGCAGCAATGAGGATAATCCTCAGGTTACGGACCCAGTCCGTGTAATTGCTACCATCATCTTTCAACTTTGCTTTCTCAAGGAACGCATTAAAATTCAACGGAACAACAGCACGAGCCGTCTATCTACAAACACACATAGACAAGCAAAATACTATCAGGTACTAAGTTCATGATAAATTTAAGTTCAATTAATCATATTACTAAAGAACTCCCACTAAGACAGACATCTCTCTAGTCATCTAAGTGATTACGTGATCCAAATCAACTAAACCATGTCCGATCATCACGTGAGATGGAGTAGTTTCAATGGTGAACATCTCTATGTTGATCATATCTACTATATGATTCACGCTCGACCTTTCGGTCCCCGTGTTCCGAGGCCATATCTGTATATGCTAGGCTCGTCAAGTTTAACCTGAGTATTCCGCGTGTGCAACTGTTTTGCACCCGTTGTATTTGAACGTAGAGCCTATCACACCCGATCATCACGTGGTGTCTCAGCACGAAGAACTTTCGCAACGGTGCATACTCAGGGAGAACACTTCTTGATAATTAGTGAGAGATCATCTTAAAATGCTACCGTCAATCAAAGCAAGATAAGATGCATAAAGGATAAACATCACATGCAATCAATATAAGTGATATGATATGGCCATCATCATCTTGTGCTTGTGATCTCCATCTTCGAAGCACTGTCGTGATCACCATCGTCACCGGCGCGACACCTTGATCTCCATCGTAGCATCGTTGTCGTTACGCCATCTATTGCTTCTACGACTATCGCTACCGCTTAGTGATAAAGTAAAGCAATTAGAGGGCGTTTGCATTTCATACAATAAAGCGACAACCATATGGCTCCTGCCAGTTGCCGATAACTTCGGTTACAAAACATGATCATCTCATACAATAAAATATAGCATCATGTCTTGGCCATATCACATCACAACATGCCCTGCAAAAACAAGTTAGACGTCCTCTACTTTGTTGTTGCAAATTTTACGTGGCTGCTACGGGCTTAAGCAAGAACCAATCTCACCTACGCATCAAAACCACAACGATAGTTTGTCAAATAGACTCCGTTTTAACCTTCACAAGGACCGGGCGTAGCCACACTCGGTTCAACTAAAGTGAGAGAGACAGACACCCGCCAGCCACCTTTAAGCACGAGTGCTCGTAACGGTGAAACCAGTCTCGCGTAAGCGTACGCGTAATGTCGGTCCGGGCCGCTTTATCTCACAATACCGCTGAACCAAAGTATGACATGCTGGTAGGTAGTATGACTTATATCGTCCACAACTCACTTGTGTTCTACTCGTGCGTATAACATCAACGCATAAAACCTAGGCTCGGATGCCACTGTTGGGGAACGTAGTAATTTCAAAAAAATTCCTACGCACACGCAAGATCATGGTGATGATATAGCAACGAGGGGAGAGTGTCGTCTGCGTACCCTCGTAGACCGAAGCGGAAGCGTTGACGCAATGTAGAGGAAGTAGTCGTACGTCCTCCGGTTCAACCGATCCAAGTACCGTTACTCCGGCACCTCCGAGTTCTTGACACGCGTACAGCTCGATGACGCACCCTCGATCTCCGATCCAACAGAGGCGCCGAGGGGGAGTTCCGTCAGCACGACGGCGTGGTGACGATCTTGATGTTCTCCTGTTGTAGGGCTTCGCCTAAGCACCGCTACAATATGACCGAGGTGTAATATCATGGAGGGGGGCACCGCACACGGCTAAGGAACGATCAATGATCAACTTGTGTGTTCTAGGGTGCCCCCCTACCCCCGTATATAAAGGAGGGAGGGAGGAGGTGGCCGGCCCTAGGGGGGGCGCGCCATGAGGAGGGGGAAACCTACTCCAAGTAGGTTTCCCTCTCTTTTCCTTATCTTATTTGGAGGGGGAAGGAAAGAGTACTAGTATTAGGAAGTAGTACTAGTAGTAGTAATAGGAAGAGGGGGAAGGAGAAAGGAAAGGGGGGGCCGGCCCCCCTCCCCAATTCGGATTGGGCTTGGGGGGGCGCGCCCCCTTCCCTTGCTCCTTCTCTCTTCCTCCTACATGGGCCCAATAAGGCCCATATACCTCCCGGGGGGTTCCGGTAACCTCCCGGGGCTCCAAACTTCTCCGGAACCTTTCCGGTGTCCAAATATATCCGTCCAATATATCAATCTTTATGTCTCGACCATTTCGAGACTTCTCGTCATGTCCGTAATCATATCCGGGACTCCGAACAACCTTCGGTACATCAAAATACATAAACTCATAATATAACTGTCATCGAAACCTTAAGCGTGCGGACCCTACGGTTCGAGAACGATGTAGACATGACTGAGACACATCTCTGGTCAATAACCAATAGCGGGACCTGGATGCCCATATTGGTTCCTACATATTCTACGAAGATCTTTATCGGTCAAACCGCATAACAACATACGTTGTTCCCTTTGTCATTGGTATGTTACTTGTCCAAGATTCGATCGTCGGTATCCAATACCTAGTTCAATCTCGTTATCGACAAGTCTCTTTACTCGTTCTGTAATACTTCATCTTATAACTAACTCATTAGTTACATGCTTGCAAGGCTTAGGTGATGAGCATTGCCGAGAGGGCCCAGAGATACCTCTCCGACAATCGGAGTGACAAAACCTAATCTCGAATTATGCTAACTCAACATGTACCTTCGGAGACACCTGTAGTACTCCTTTATAATCACCCAGTTACGTTGTGACGTTTGGTAGTACCCAAAATGTTCCTCCGATAAACGGGAGTTACACAATTCTCATAGTTACAGGAACATGTATAAGTCATGAAGGAAGCAATAGCAGAATACTAAACGATCAAGTGCTAAGCTAACGGGATGGGTCATGTCAATCACCTCATTCTCCTAATGATGTGATCCCATTAATCAAATGACAACACATGTCAATGGTTAGGAAATATAACCATCTTTGATTAATGAGCTAGTCAAGTAGAGGCATACTAGTGACTATATGTTTGTCTATGTATTCACACATGTATCATGTTTCCGGTTAATACAATTCTAGCATGAATAATAAACATTTATCATGATATGAGGAAATAAATAATAACTTTATTATTGCCTCTAGGGCATATTTCCTTCACAAAGAACCACCGGCAGTTCCTCGATCCAGTTTCTTCCGCACCTGTGCAGCCTGTCGAAAGTTCTGGTCTTGAGCCCGGGCAGCCCTTCAGCATTTGCCCTCTCTTCTTGACCGTTGCTTCTTGGATGAGCAACAGAAGCGAAGCAGACCTTGGCGCCAAGGTCTTGGACGTACTGCATGAAGGTGCGGCTCGTGAATTGCGTGTCGTTGTCGGTGATGATCCTGTTAGGGATCCCGAAACGGCAAACGATTGACCTGAAGAACTTGACTGCTGACTGTGCTATCACCTTCCTCACTGGTTGCATTTCCGGCCACTTTGTGAACTTGTCGATTGCGATGTACAAGTACTCAAAGCCCCCGACAGCTCGGGGGAAGGGGCCGAGGATATCGAGCCCCCAGACCGAAAATGGCCAGGATAAAGGGATCGTCTGGAGAGCTTGAGCTGGCTGGTGTATCTGTTTGGAGTGGAACTGGCACGCTTCACACTTGGTTACTTGTGCAGTTGCATCCTGGAGGGCTGTCGGCCAAAAGAAACCTTGCCGGAAAGCTTTGCCGGCAAGTGCTCTTGCGCCAATGTGGTGGCCACATATGCCTCCATGTATCTCTGCCAACAGCTTTTGTCCATCTTCCCGGCAAATACACTTCAATTTCACACCGTTGAGTCTTCTTCTGTACAGTATGCTATCGACAAACTGGTACATACTTGACTGCCGGGCTACTTTTTCCGCTTCTTCTTGCTCTTCGGGAAGTTCTCCTGTCTGAAGGAAATGGACAATCTGTTGTGCCCATGCTGGAGCTTGTGGCTCAACAACAAGGACTAAAGGCACATTTGCTGCTGCGGGAACATCCGCTTCTACGGCAAGGGCTTGCAGCCTTGCCGGAGCTTGATGTTCCCCGGCAAGCTTGCTGGAGCATAACTTGTCGGGAGCGTCTGCTTCAATGGAACAAACCATAAGGCTTGCCGGAGCAGACTGCCCTTCAGCCTCCTTGGTGTTGATCTTGGGGACTTTCTTCACGGCGGCTTCGGGGAGCTCTGCCGGAAAGTAGTCGCCGGAAACCAACTTCCTCTTCTTGCTTTGTCCAGTTGAGGGCGTTACGGATGGTTGAGTCAACTTAAGCACAAAGATCCCTGGTTCCACAGGTAACTTTAGTGCGGCGCACTTTGACAGGCCATCAGCAATATCATTCTGAGCTCTTGGGATATGCTCCATTTGTAGGCCGTCAAAGTGCTCTTCTAGCTTCCTCACTTCATCAACATACGCTTCCATCAACGGACTCTGGTAGTTCTTGTTCACTTGTCGGACGACAAGCTATGAGTCACCCCTGACAATGAGTTTCTTGATCCCAAGGTCTGCTGCGATTCTGAGACCGGCAAGCAATCCTTCATACTCTGCAGTATTGTTGGTTGCTTGCTCTTTGGGAAAGTGCATCTGGACTACGTACTTGAGGTGCTCTCCGGTGGGTGCGACAAGCAGCATGCCTGCACCGGCGCCTTGCAGCGAGAAGACACCATCAAAGTACATCAGCCACTCTTTGTTTGCCTCTTTGATGGGGATGCTCGTTTCTGAAATTTCTTCATCTGGGGTTGGCGTCCACTCTGCTATGAACTCTGCCAATGCTCTGCTTTGGATAGTTGAAGTGCTCTCAAACTTGAGGCCAAAGCTTGACAGTTCCAGCGCCCACTCGACAATCTTGCCCATTGCTTCTGGATTTTGCAGTATCCTCTTCAGCGGAAAGCGAGTGACGACTGTGATCTCATGTGCTTGGAAGTAATGGCGCAGCTTTCTCGAGGCCATGAGGAGGCCGAAAAGCAACTTCTGCACACCAGAGTACCTTGATCTAGCCCCCTGCAGAAGAGAACTGACAAAGTAAACTGGGCGCTGCACCATTCTCCTTGGCATATTATCATGTTCCTGCGCAAACCCATGTTTGTTGGGACCAGAGCTTGTCGACGAAGCCCCCTGCTTGTCGCTGGATGGATCTGCCGTGGTTGCTGGCTCATCATCCGCCTCCCTCTCCGCCACTAACGCAGCACTAACCACTTGATTGGTTGCCGTTATATACAGCAGCAACTTCTCTTGCGGCTTAGGTGCGACAAGCGTTGGAGTGGATGACAGGTATCTCTTCAAGTCCTGCAGCGCAGCCTCCGCTTCCGGAGTCCATTTCATTGGACCTGCCTTTTTCAAAATTTTGAAAAATGGCAGGGCGCGCTCAGCAGATCTAGAGATAAACCTGCTGAGAGCAGCCACGCAACCGGCAAGCCTTCGTACATCCTTGACGCGCTTTGGTGCATCGATCTGCTCAATGGCTTTGATCTTGTCGGGATTGGCTTCAATTCCCCGCTGAGACACGAAGAACCCGAGAAGCTTGCCGGAGGGGACTCCAAACACGCACTTCTCGGGGTTAAGCTTGAGGTTGATCTTGCGCAGGTTTGCAAATGTTTCGTCTAAATCTTGAATCAGGGTCGCCTTGTTCTTGCTCTTGACCATTATGTCATCCATGTAAGCTTCCACATTTCTGTGCATTTGCGGCTCAAAAGCATGGTGGACTACCCTTGCGAATGTTGAACCAGCATTCTTCAAACCGAAAGGCATCCATACGAAGCAGTACGTGCCACACGGGGTGATAAATGCAGTTTTCTCTTCATCTTCTTCTGCCATGAAGATCTGATGGTATCCTGAGTATGCACCAAGAAATGAAAGCAAATCACATCCGGCTGTGGAGTCAACAATCTGGTCAATACGCGGCAAGGGAAATGGGTCTTTGGGACAAGCTTTATTAACATCAGTGAAGTCAATACAAAGTCTCCATTTCCCGTTAGCTTTGCGCACAACAACAGGATTGGCCAACCACGTGGGATGGAGTACTCCTCTGACAAGGCCTGCTGCTTCCAACTTCTTGATTTCTTCTGCGATGAATTCTTGGCGCTCTACTGCCTGCTTCCTGACTCTCTTCTTGACGGGCCGCGCATGAGGACAGATGGCAAGGTGGTGCTCAATCACTTTCCTGGGAACACCGGGGATATCAGACGGTTGCCACGCAAACACGTCGACATTCGCCCGCAGGAAAGCAACGAGCGCGCTTTCCTATTTAGGGTCAAGAGTGGCGCTGATGGTGAAGGTACCACCAGTGCCATCCTCCTTGGCGGACACCTTCTTAGTCTCAGGTGGAGCTGCCATTGCCTTCTTACACTTGCCGGTGGAGCTCGATGGTGCGTCCTCGACGGTAGCGCAGCACTCCGAAGAGGTGCGCTTGCCGGAGTAGGCATTAGAGCTCTTGCCGGACTTGGTCTTCTTCTTCCCCCCGGGAGCTTCAGCGGCAAGTGTCCTGCGTTCTGCTGCGGCTGCTGCTTCCCGGTAGATCTTGTCGGCACAGATAAGAGCATCCTTCTTGTCGCCAGGGACAGAGATGACACTTATTGGGCCTGGCATTTTTAGTATGTTGTACGCATAGTGAGAGGCTGCCATGAACTTGGCGAGTGCCGGTCGGCCAAGGATTCCATTGTAAGGCAATGGAAAGTCGGCAACGTCAAACGTGACCCTCTCGGTCCTGAAGTTCAGCTCGCTGCCAAATGTTACCGGCAACGTGATCTTTCCCTTTGGCTTGCTCCTTCCCAGGTTGATTCCTTGAAATGTGCCGGTCTCTTCGAGCTCGCTGTCAGGGATCTGGAGTTAATGGAGCACCACGGAGGAGATCAGGTTCAAGCCGGCCCCGCCGTCAACTAGCATCTTAGTGACCTTGAGGTTGCGGATTGTTGGTGAAACCAACATCGGCAAGCACCCGACCGCAGTTATGCGATCCGGGTGGTCCTCAATATCAAAGATGATAGGCGTGCCGGACCATTTCAGAGGCTTGCGTGACTCGACGGGTGGTTCTGCTGCATTAACTTCCCGCACCCACTGCTTGAGCTGGCGGTGCGAGGCATGCAGAGAAGCACCACCGTCAACGCACAGGACCTCTGTGGCTTTCTAGAACTCCTGCTCATCAGTCTCCTCATCATCCATATCTTCGTCTTTGTTATCATCTTCATCCTTGTCGCGGCCACGGGGAGGTCTGTCTCCTTGCCGCTGCTTGGCCTTGCCGTGGCGTCCTCCTCGGCCGGGACGTTTCTTGCCGGACCCACCAGCTCCTTCCTGGGCCTTCTCTTTGTCGTGCCGCTCGTATTCAGCTTTCTGTTGCTCAACAAGCTGCTCGACCCTCTTACAGTTCTGAAGATCATGGCCCTTGGTGCGGTGAATCTTGCAATACTGCTTGTTGGTTCTGTCCTGCTTGTCGGTGACCGCCACCTCCGCGGCAACCTCCTTGCCGGAGTCACCAGCTTTGGCTTCCTTGGCGCTACCACCGTTGCCGGACTGCTCAACAACTAGCACTTCTTTGCCTTTCCTCCTTCTGTTGTTCCGTCGCCGGTTTTTCCTTGTCGGGGCAGCATCTTCGCTGTCAGATCCTCCCGCTCCTATATTTTCTCCGGGGAGTCTCCTCCCTTCCTCAGCACGCGCACACTTGTCGGCCAGTGCATATAACTCACTGACGTCCCTGATCTTGCACATCGCCATTTCCTCCCGCATCCTGCGGTTTCGCACGTTCTAATGGAACGCGCTGATCACCGCGGCAGGGTGGACGTCTGGGATGTTGTGCTGCACACTACTGAATCTCTGAATGTACTTGCGCAGGGGCTCTCCTTCCTTCTGAGCGAGCAGATGAAGATCACTCTCCTGGCCATGAGGCTTGTGTCCGCCTGTAAACGCGCCGACAAACTGATGGCACAGATCAGCCCAAGAGGATATGGAGTTGTCCGGCAAGTGCATGAGCCAGGATCTGACGTTGGGCTTGAGCACCAGCGGGAAGTAGTTGGCAAGGATCTTGTCATCCCGTCCCCCGGCAGCCTGCGCCGCGATGGTGTAGATGCTGAGGAATTCTGACGGATGCGTCTTGCCGTCGTACTTCTCTGGTACGTCTGGCTTGAAGTTCTTTGTGTTGGGCCACTGGACTTGCCGCAGCTCACGAGTGAACGCGGGACAACCTACCGCGTACGGCAGATCGCCTGGTTCCCCTGGCGCATGCATGTCAACAGAGGGCCCAGCGCGCTTGTCGGATTAACGTCGCGCTTCTCTTCGGCGCTCGATGCGGGTTCGAGCGTCTTCTTGTTGTCGATCATGAAGAACTTGGCGCTGATCATGACGAGCTCGTGGATCCGACGATGCAGTGGAGTCGCTGTCGAGGTGGATCCGGCGAGTCGGCGATCTTGGCCTTCGGGGCGGTGATTGAATGGTAGTTGCACCTCCGCCCATTTCGTCGCCACCGGCTCGCGTCCGGCAACCCGTTGGCGTAGCCGATGAGACTCTGGATGGTGCCCTCCATTCGTCGATCTTGTCCGACGTCGGAGGGTAATCTAGGAGAAGTTGAGCTCGCGCCAAAGCTTCTGCTGGAGTGGTGGGTGGCAGTGGCGGACGGCGTGAGGAGCGGGACGTGCTCGAACTTCTAACTATGTTAGAAGGAGCAGTATCCCGTCCAGGCGACCGTGCCCCACTCGTGTCAGCACGCTGGCATGCATGCTGGTCTTGAGCGCCCCGAGATCCACCACCTTGGTCTTGGGCTATCATGCGTGTGGCACTGCTAGTGCCATGACGCTGTTGATCTTGCGCCTCCTGAGAGTGGCGTGGAACATGTACAGTCGCCGAGGTTTGTGCAGCCTTGTTCTTGGACCTGGCGGCATCATGAGCTTCCTCGTCGACGTCCTTTCTTCCGCCGGCGTCCATCCCACCCCTCGTTTGCTCCAACGGTGGCGGAAGTGACGTGGATGGAGCGGCTGTCGCCGAAGTCTTCTTCTTCGGTGGCATGTTGATGAAGGGAATAAAGATCTAGCTCGTGTGAACGCCGGATCTGGTTCACACAATCTCAACACCCCCTACCTGGCGCGCCAAAGATGTCGGGGAAACTGATCCACGAACACCTATGGGGCCGGCAGACCGGGCCCCTTTCGGTTCGGCGGGGGGCGGAGGTCGCACGAAGAGCAGATCGAGGCGAGGCACACGAGCAGTTTACCCAGCTTCGGAGCTCTCCGGAGAGATAACACTCCTACTGCTGCTTGTCTGGTTGTATTATCTGGTGTTCTTGCTCTCGAGCGAGAGAGTGTGATGTTTTCTGGGATACGAATGAATCGAAGCAAACTGTCCGAACCCCCTCTACGTTGCGCATGGGCCTCCTTTTATACGCTAAAGGGGTCACCGACAGGTGGCAACGCAGAGGAGGGTAAAAACGTAAAAAGCGAGGTAGTTGATATAGTTGCTTGTACAGTGCACCCTACCTAACCCTGACGGCAGGGGACAAGGGCATTAAATGCCTGTCTGAGTCGCCCGAACAGTGCAGAAAAGGACCGTTAGGGGCGCCACCGTTCGCCACGATGGCGATCTTGTCAGCTTCGCATGCCACTGCGCACCGCTGGCTGCACAGCCTCCCGCCACGCGCGCCCGGAGAGGCCCCCAGAGCGACACGTTGGTGGATCCGCTGGAGCGTGGGCTCAGAGTGGCCGCCTGCCGCGGCAAGTGCCTTGCCGCTGTTGTTATCTCGCCGGGTCCAGAAGCTCGTCGCTCACCGGGCCTCGGTGTACCTTGTTTAGTCTTCCCGGCAAGCTCCTCTTGCCGGGGCCTTGTTGCCTTGCCGGAGCGCGTGGCGCGTCGCGGCAAGTTCCTTGGAGCGCCTTGGTTGGCCTTCCCGGCAAGCTCCTCTTGCCGGGGTCTTGTCTCCTTAGCTTAAATACTTTGTTCTTGGATGGCTCCAAGGGAACCTTGGGGGATCTTGGCGTTCGCCCGGCAAGCCTTTGCCGCGGGGTGCTGCAACTGCCCGTGCACAAGTTCGGGGTACTAGGGTACCCCTATTCCAGTACACCGACAGGGCGTATCGGATGGGTCAGTAAAAGTTGTCCTACTCCAAAAATACCATCAACCCACGTTCTCTGAGCGTCCTTGCCTTGTTACATGTTATCAACATCATCAGATTGTGTGGTAGATGTCCTCTGAAATGTGATTGTGTGCTATCTTGTGAGGTCACGACTCACCTCGTGACTATTATTCATTGAATGGAAATCAAATTGCTATTTCGAAAGTATGTTTGTACTTAACATTTATGTTTAATTTTATGTATCCGTAAACCCTAAACTCCGGAAATACCATCAATCCGTGTACTCCTGAATGTCCTTACCTTGTTACATCTTATCAACATTATCAGATTGTATGGTAGATCTTCTCTGAAATGTGATTGTGTGCTACCTTATCATTGAGTGGGACTCAAATTGCCATTTCAAAAGTATGTGTGTGCTTAACTTCAATGTTGAATGTTATGTATGTATGTATCTATTATTATTTACTAAATCTATGGCTAACAAAAAAAAGGAGATGCCATAGAAAATCTCACAAAACTAAGTGAACATCTGACCATTCATTTTTTTTACATTATGTTATCACAGAAAATTGATCTTATAGTAGACCTTCTAGAAGCTACCGACACGTGCCATCAGCATTGAAAAAATACTTACATCTCTTAAGTCAACATGGGAGCACAATTAATGCCACAAAAAAATTTATTTTATTTGAAATTGAAGTAAACTTTATGTTAATACAATATAGTTTCTCGCAGATAAAAAACATAGAACTAATCGCTATGGTCATATGGTGCTAGCAAGGCATAGTTGACATTGACCAACATGACCAGCTCAACATTTCCATTGACCAATGCCTCTGGCCCTGGCATATCTCTGTCTAGTTCAGATCCGCCGTTCTCGGCAGGGATGACCGCCCTACGCATCGCACAGACTATATCCTGTGGCGTTGGCTATCACAAAACAGGAAAAATGTTAACTGCCCAAAAATGATCCAATGGCAACGAATTTTATTGTCATGGCAGACAGTCCTGATGGCAACCACAATCTTCTGCCCTGGCATGCAAACTGGACTATGCGCCTGGTGCGCTTATTTTCTTAGGAAACGACTAGATTACGCTAACATACTCGCCCTAATATAGGCATTCTTCAGATCAACGATCCCAATCTGGCGGCGCATCTCCTGGAACTGCACACAGGCAAGTGCTTTCATCAACATGTCGGCCAATTAATCGCCAGTGCCACTTCATCCGCTAGTGTGTCGAGAGCAAGCACATCAGGCTCCGTTACCAGTTCATCCGCTAGTGTGTGGAGAAAAGCGACATCAACACCCAGCTTTTCCAGACGCAGGATTCATTGCCATGGCAGCAGTTTCCGCTGCTGATGTTGCTGCCACAGTACCCAAGAGGACGACGTAGTCGATGCCGAAGCTCTCGCGCCGGTTCTCGTTGCCTCTGCATCCCACTTCCAGTTGTCGTTCTTGTCGAAGACGATGTCCCGCGAGAGATGGACCCGTTGTGTGGTGGGGTCGTAGATGCGGTACGCCTTGAACCCTGGCTCATACGCGATGAAGATCATCTGCGTACTCAAGTGATCGATCTTCTTCAAGTTTGGGTAGGCCGTCTTGACACAAGCTATTCAACCAAATACGCACACTCGGGTTTAGTGTCGCGCCAAGATTCATATGACTTCACTTCCTCGGCGATAAGGGTGTGCAAGTGATTGAGGAGGTACACTGCCGTTGTCATCATCTTGCCCAGAAGAAATTGGGAAACCCCTTCGTCTTGAGCATGGACCGGGCCACACCTCCCACTGTTTCATTTTGGCGCGCTCAACCGCACCATTCTATTGCGGCGAGTAGGGCTCCGTCAGATGGCTTTTGACTCTGTGGTCGGCAAAGTATGATGTGGGCTTACTGGTGGTGAACTTGCCGCCGTGATCCATCTACAACATATGCAGCTTGCGCCTCACCTTCATCTCCACATCAATTTGGAATCACTTGAGCGTTGTGCCAGCCTCGTCCTTGGTGGATAGCAACACCGACCACATGTAGCGGTTGTAGTCATCGACCATGAGTAGGGAGTAGTTGAGACCTCCTGACGTTGCCGGCGTGATGACCCCACCGAGATCGGCATGGACGAGGTTGAGTGCTTCCTTCGCCATGTACTTGGCCTGTTGCGGGCATGGTCTGTGGCATGGCTCCCTGGTCAAGGAGGCTTGGCAGAGCTCATCAGAGTGCTCGATGCCGGGCAACCAGATATCGAGCTGGTATCCGAGACCTTCTAGGAAACCACACCGGGATTCAACATAAGCCGGTAGGACAAATCAAATTGGTAGTCATATTTGGCAGAAAATGATAATTTTAGGAGAGAATTGCGGACGTTCGAAGTTGTCAATTTGAAGATGGCGTATAAGGCACAAATTGGGCAGCCCCAAATTGCAAAATATATGGATATCCCAAAAGAGCACTAAATGATGATAAAACTACCAGGACCAAATGGGGTTATCAAGGTCCAAGTATCATAGAGCACACTGTCGAGTGGGACGGGCAGAGCTACGACCTGGGCGCTATGCCAATAGAAGAATAAACCCACATGGAAATCACTTGGGCATATAGAGCAATATCCACATATAATAAACTTGGAGCAGATGAACCACCGAAGCGGCATGGAGCCACTACAAGAAAAAGACACATTAGTGACACTAGTCGTCAACCCGTTCATTCGCACGGGCCATATATCTAAGGTATTGTTTCAATCTATATTATGAAGAAATATTCTTTTCTGATATGAGCCACTTTAATTGAGATGTTTGTGAAGGATATACGTTTAGAAACACGGAGATTTGAAAAAAAAAGTATGCATGTAATTATATGAAATCATAATCTAATGCCACCAAACTAATATTGTTTCAATAACATAGTATCACATTATATTGCTCAAAGTTCAACAATGATGATGCAACCATGCATGAACAATTACCCAAATCATATGTTTGCTGGTTTCATTTGGAAAGGTTGTAGAGCTTCCAAACACACTACACAGGGTGTGACCTTTCATAACGTATTACATAGCTTCCAAAAATGTCCTATATTGTGGGTGGAAGAAGTATGTGGTAATGCATTTTTAAGTCTTGAAGTACATAATAGTATAATTTTTATGTGACATCTTTTAGTAAATGGATGGCACGTATAAAATGTGCTTGTAAACTCCTCTAACTTTGACTATTAATATATAGAAAAGTTTTCAAAATGGTCTTGTGATAATACATAGTAACATAGAATTTTCATGGAAATAGTTTCAAAATCTTTTTAATGCTTTATGAATATTTATGCTCTTACATCAAATATCGAAGCAAAGTATTGTTGCCTTTGTATGATGAAAATGAATTTCAATATTTTACTAAAAATATGATATAGTTTTCATACCATGGTAACTGATTAGCATTTTATCGAGCTTGTCCTAACAATGTATATAATTCATAATTTTGCATATGCTTGTATTCCCAAAAATATTTAATATACCTAGGTGTCTCAAGAAAGGGTTAGTTCTAGAAATCCATATTGACTAATGACCTAGAAATTTGATTGTTAAGTAGTATGCAAAAGAGCAGAAGATATAGGCCTTGGTAACAATGTGGAGTTGCAAAATGAATGCCTTCCAAACACTTGATAAAAACACACCATGATGATCAAGCATCTCGCAGCATCGTTGACCTTTGGTAACATAAACAAAATAAGAGTAATTGGACCAGTTAGAATTAAAAAAAGATCTATTTACATGAATAACATACCCTCCATATATTAAATCGATGGACTCCTTCGAACTATAATAATTCCTTAGATGATGAAAGTAAAATAATATGATAGTTTCAATTGTTGGGACGCATATGTTTGCAATGCAAAAGAAAAATCATAATAGTGCTTTCGAAGTTGCAAAACAAAATATTGCTTTTGTTGTGGGAAAGGTTCCATCGAGCCAAGACAAAAGGAATATATTTAGAAATCTCAGAATGAGTAGCCATACAACATGATACCCGCAATTGGAAAATTATGTCAAGTGCTCACCCACATGTAAGAAAACAAAGGAAATAGGACCAATTAATGTCAATAACATAGGTTGCATCTGATATAAGGATTCATCTGCATAAAGAATCATTTTAATAGGTTAAGCTTCATGAACTTAACTATAGCTCAATTTATAGTGGAATGAAGTTTTAATTGTATTCAAGTTCAAACATGTCAAGTTATTTGAAATTGAGTACGTAAGTTATGAACAGGAAGTATGTGATAGAAGTGTTCTAGTGCAAAAGGATTGAATTGAAGTGGATACATAGCTTGAAAGATATGGACATTCATGTTCCAATTCAATATAAATTTGAACTAACATATAATTTTTGAGAAGTTTGGATTTGTGATGTCTAGTGGACGAGGTTCATTGCAAGACTCAATATGCAAAAGGAATCATTACAATTGGATCAAAGTTTGCAATACATGATCAATCAAGTTTTAAATCCAAATTTAAATAAACTTATATTTGAAAGGTTCAAACATGTGAAAATTTGGTTCTACTGGATAATTTGGGTCAATGTGAACCCAATTCAAGAAGAATAACTCAATTCGGCTTTGTGGTTTTCAAACTAGAGCTTAATAAAGATTCAAATTGAAATTTGAATAAATTCTGATTTGAAAGTTAGAAAATTGGAATATATACCATCAGATAAAGCACTCCATGAGGGTCAATATGCAAAATGATTCATCCTGTTTGGAGTTTCTGGTGAAAATTTATAAAATTTCTAAGTTTCACGGGCTTTTATGCAAAAACAAAAATTACAGAGGGGTCCTTGTACATGTGGCATCCTTTGGTCCGAGGATACCGTTTTGGGCTTATTTAAATCGGAGATGTTGGATCTCAGACCAATGACCCACACTTTGTACCGATTCGTTGGTTAAGTGGGATCTAATCTCACATGTTGGTTTCGGATCCAATGACCAAGATCCTAGGGCTTCGCTGGTGAGGGGAATTGCTAGCTAGAGATTTTGGAGGGTTGAAAACGATGGCGGTGGTGCCTCGGGATTGAACGAGTGAGTTACACATGGAGTTCCTGGCTCAAGGTTTATATCTTTGGACGCGACGCGTCATGGCGAAGGTAATGGCCGCCTCGACAAGCTCAGGGGTGGAAGGAGATCAACTTGAGATGCACAGACACCGGTGAGATTAGGAAGAAGATGAAGACGGCGGTTCCAAGTTCCATGGGGATGCCTAAGGAGTCATGTGGATGCATGCGAACGCGGCAATCACGATGGATATGTTGGCTAGGGCAGTTTCATGCTCACCTTGTTGGATTCGATGCTGAAGTGGAGATGAAGTTCGGGTGTCGACGTGCTTGCGCACTTAGGAAGATTACGACTGGCGGACTATGTCAAAAAGATGCGTTCGGGGCGAGAAGTATAGGGATAGAAGTATTTGGGCAAGGGGGTGTATGTGCTCACCCCAGCCAATGTAATTTTGATTTATTGTCATGTTGGTCCAAGAAAAAACTCCCGATGAGCGAGCTGAGTTCATCACAAAATTCCATTGTAAAAAAAACACAGATGTGGCATATGTAGGGATCACCTTGCTAACAACTTTAACAATAACTTACTTCCCTTTTTTATTCAACAACCTCTCCAAATATCCTTGTAGTATTCCCATAGTATATCCTTGACGCGGCTAAATGCTTTCTTATTTGGTCAACTAATATGAACCGATAGACCCAGGTACCTTTCACTCCATGCTTCAGTAGTAATACCGAGCTCGCCTTTCGCTTGATTTATGCATTTTCTCGGTGTTTTCTTACTAAAATTGATGGCACTCTTCTCCATGTTGATGGACTAGCCCGAGAATTTTTTTATGCAATGTCAACATACCTTGTAGTGTTGTTGCCTCAGGTGCATTTGCCTTCATCATCAGCATGGAGTAGTCCTGAACAAATGTGTCACCAATAGTACTCTATGCCTGACCCGCACACCACTTAAAGAGCCCCTCCTCTATGCATCTTGAAGCAAGGATGAAAGACCCTCGGCACATATTACAAAGATTTAACGGACAGGGGGCCGGTCCCCCTACCATAACCTCCGGAAGGCACAAATTGGCCAGTTAGAGCTTCATGCACCTTCACTTGCTAACTCATCCAAGTCACACACTTCATTATCACATGTACCCATTAGTTAAACAAACCTAGCTTCCGAAGAATCTCTCTGAAGAATTTCCACGCAACCCAATTGTGCGACTAGCTCATATCCTCTTTGATAGCAGAAAGTCCCTCTTTCCTTCTTCTTTTATTCGTCAAGACATGTGAGAGATCATAAAAAATTAGGGAGTTATCCATGATGAACCTTCCTGGCATGAACGGGCTTTAGCTTTCTGATATCAACTCCAGCAAAATGAGTTTAAGTCAATTAGCAAGGACTTTGAAGACAAGTTTGTACATCACACTAAACAAGCTTATAGGCAAAAAAATATCTTGATCCAGCTTGGTTCTTTCACCTTGGGAATAGGAGCACATGAGTGTCGTTATCCAGCTTGGTTCTTTCACCTTGGGAATTAGGAGCACATGAGTGTCGTTCCATTATTCCGGGATATCACTACCATTCAGAACACTAAGCACCTCCGCCACAATCTGATCCCCCAAGAGACCAGTATTGTTTTTACACCACATAGGGCATACCATCTTGGCTAGGTGCCTTCAAGTTCCCAGTGTGATGCAAAGCAGCCTTAACTTCCTCCCTAGTGAACTCACGGGAGAGGAAGTCATTCATTCAGGGTGTGTCACGTGTTTGCACCTTGCTTATCAACTCGTCAAAATGATGACCGGGTTGGGATTTATGTCGAGATTTAACCATCGATCATTTACACGGTGTACACACAAGACATAAATAATGAGCCAAGCAACACGAGATCTCGTCGTAAATGCTATGAAGAATACAATTAAGACGTGGTGATTTTTCACCCATGTTTAAGCCTTGGATGGGTAAAGGCTTACATCCTGCTATGAATATATAAATATGAGGTTACATCTCACAATTGTAATCTAAATCCCCCCTTCCCCCGGGGTAAGGGTCTCTGGGCCTTGGGTCTCTGGGCCTTGTATAGGTATCCCCCTATTAGTAAACTAGGAAAGTTACCTTCGTATGATACCCCATATATATGATTACAAGGAACATAACTCTTGTAACATTCTGATCCTAAAAGCAGTGAGTCTATCCTATTCTCCTCTTCGTGCCTTCTCCTCAGGTGCATCGTGGTGTGGGGCCAAAGATCCATGAGCACTCGTGGTTGACTAAGAATCTCCCGTAGGGTATGTCCCTCTTATACCTAATCCAAAATCACTGAGACCTAAGGGGAACTTGTTGTCCCCCGGTAAACCTATGCACTCGGGAGGCCAATTCCTTGGCTACCAACAATAGGACTAGAACAAAAAATACCTCACATAGACTGACAAGCTTAGGCCACCCACTTAAAAGAAAAAATGTTCCCTACTACAAACCTTTGCACTCGTGGCCCCAAAACCCTGCTCTCCAATATGAGAAGTAGGAACATGAGGCAACTTGATCGACTCCCAAAATGATTTAAAAATAGCTAATATGTTAAAAAAACATGTCTAGAGCACATCAAAGCAAATTAGACATGTTAATACGTGGATACAAAAAATCGTACCTGTGAGCATTGAGTTGACAGTCATTTGGATAACCATCATCAAGGTGTGTTGCATTAATGAATCTCTATAAGTTATATGAATATTAATACGAGAAGGTCCAAAATGAGCATCAACGTATTTGTGAACATAAAGAGCATTAATGCCAAGAGATCCAAAACAAGCATCAATATATTCGTGAACATAAGGGGCATTAATATCAAGAGTTGTGAAATGTCCACATATTTGACACAAATCATACTGATATCCAGGACTAAGGTACATACTACATTTATGGAACCCCATTGCACACATTATAAATAAATCTCAACCTCACCTCCATCCATTCATCCAACCATCTCGGCCCCATCATTCTTCTACATCCAATTGTCTCCACCTCTCTTGGCTTTAGTATCGTTCAAGGCTTTCTAGCTAAACTTGGGACAATGGCAATGTCAACAACCTCCATCATCTTCTCCGGCATTGTCTTCATGCTTCTTTCCACAACCATCTATGCTCAAGCGAGCGGCTATAGTAGTAGCAAGCGCAAGCCAAGCGACCTCATGGTGGAAGCATGCAAGAACGCCTCGATTTACATCTACATCAGGGCCGTCCCACAAGAATTTTGTTTGTCGACCCTCCAGTCAGATAGTCGGAGCACCGAGGCTAAGGATCTCCATGATCTAGTGCTCATTGCCGTCGACATCACCAAGAGTCGCATCACTGCTGCCAGTGGCACGGTCAAGAAAATGTTGCAAAACGCGAAGAAGCGTACGGTGGCGATGCGCGTCCTTAGTTTCTGCGTGGTGGACTATGAAGAAATGGTGAGTATCCTGAACGTATGTGATACCATGATCAAGGACTACCTAGGATACAACAGCGAGATGCGGTCCCATGAGCTGGCCCCGCCGGCTACTGCGAAAACGATCTTGACGATATGCCAAAGGAGGTGGCGCTCTTGAAGGAAAACGTTGAGCTGCAAATGCTATTACACATGTGCGCTAACTTCTTAGAACCACTAGTATGATGAACAGATGTTGTTTTGACATTAAATTTGCTCTTATTTGAAATAATAATAATAATAATAATAAAGTTTATTGCACCAAATTTACTCTCATTTTCTCCTATAGTGTATGCATGCATAGTTGTGAACAACTTATAACTGCACTACTGATCCTGGTTGAAGGCCGTTCGATCGATCCACGGCTGAGGGCCCTGTACACGAGCAGCGCAGCTATGCATACGCCCATCATCAACTAACACACGTACGCCAGGAGAGGCCGACCTCCCAACACGGTTCTCCGGAGGCTTCCCTCCGCCGGCGACCTCGGTCGTCGGTGGTGAGGGGGGTCGCCGGATCCACGCGTGAGGATTGATTTTACTCCCTCGTAGTTTAGGTTTTTAACTTGTTCATCGTCTTTGCTTTGGCGGCGACGATGACGGTGCTGAATAAAGATTCTTTGGATCCTACCCTGACGAGGCCTTCGGTCCTATGGTTGGGGATGGATTTGAAAACCAGACTGTTCAGGCAAGGGTGGTGTGCCGGCGGCGGCATCCTCGTGATGGACCTGTGTCCTCGGGCTCCGCCGTTGCGATGGCGTTTGCTCCAGCGTCGGCGCGGAGCTTGGGAGGTAGTCCAGGAGCGGATGCAGATCGTGGTCTGCATCGACGACATCTGAAAGACGGAATATCTGTTGGGCTCGTGGTTCGTGCATGGCAGGTATGGTTTCCTCCTTCGGCGTCTTAGTCATGGTGGGGTGCCAGATCTGGAGTTCGATGGCGTGTCCGGGGTGTTGCCCCGGTCTAATTCGTTCAACGACAAGGGCTTCACTTTTGGTGAGCCGCCTTGGAGGTCCGCAAAGCTGCATATCAGCGATGGAGCCGCGTCGAGCTCGGATGAGGTGGTGATTCGTCATTCTTTTCTTCAATGACTGCTGTGGTGGTGCCAGAGGCAGGTGACGGACGTTGGTGTCAAGCTCAGAGATGTTCTGCTGTCTTTTTAGTTTTGCCATGTCAGTCTTAACATGACTTGTATTTTGTTCTTTACAATATGAATGAGACACATGTTACCATGAAAAAAACTAACACACGTACGCATCCAATCCCTCGTCTCTCGTGAGTCTCCTCTCTATAAAAAAATTGAAAATCACTAGAACAGAGCAGCTCTCAGGTGGCAAGTAACGGCGACACGGCATGCCCTCCCCTGCGCATCTTTCCCTGCCTCACCTCTTTCGTAGCTTGATAGTACAAGTGACCACGTGAGGTTGCTACCGCACTCGCTCGAGACTTTCCAGCCAGCCAGCCCCGCCTAAACTATGTTGGTGATCCTAGAAACTCTGCTGCCAGGAATTGCTGCTTTGGGAGCGCCCTCCGAATATGTTTTACTGGCGAAATTGCTGTTTCACATTTGGATATAGTACAAACAGAAAATAGCAAATGAGAAAAAAAACATACAAACTATAGGAGAACTACTTTTTATAATTGGGATAATTATTTATGTGCCTTTACTTGTGTCCCACTCGGTAGTTTTGTCCCTAGTTTCCGAAAACACTCGGTCTTGCCCAAGCAACTTTGCTCATCTTATCGTTTTACCTTCCGTCACGGTTTCGTCCAGTTAATGCCGTTTGGCCATGTGTTGACCGTCTGTGGACCTTTCTTTCTATCATTTAGCCCTTGCTTCTTCACTCTGTGGCAAGACACTGCCAAGTGGGACCCATCACTCTCCAATATTCCCTTTTATTTCTCTCTCGTCAGTCAAAACCTAGTCTAGATCCCCTTCCCTCTCTCTCTCAAATCCTATCCCCTTCCCCACGCTCAGTGCTCCGCCGCCATGGTTCGAGCAGGGCCATGGTGCAACCACCCACGCCGACGTCCCCTTCGGTGGCCACGCTAGTGCTCGCGTGCAGCCTGATGCAGTCGATCCCTTCGTTAGCTATCTGCACCGTCCACCACGGGATACAGCGTGGTAGGAGATCAAAGGGAGGCGAATCTAGGTGGCGGCGGTGAAGCCATGAGGCCCGTCGGTGGCGGAGCCATGATGGCCAGCGGGGTTCCCGGCGGCGGCGGAAGCACCAAGGATCCCATCGGTGGCCAACCTAGGCAACGGTGCGATAGATCCCGTTGATGGCCAGCAAGGGGAGGCCAGCGGGGTTCCTGGCGGCGGTAGAAGCACCAAGGATCCCATCGGTGGCCAACCTAGGCAACCGTGTGATAGATCCTGTCGATGGCCAGTGGGGTTCCTGGCGGCGGCCACGCCACGGATCCCGCCGGTGGCTAACCTAGACGGTCACTGTCGGACGGATCCCCTCGGTGGCCAGTGGGGGCAGGCCGGCGGAGGCTGCAGCGGTGGTGGTCGGTGGCCAACCATGACGCCCTCGTGTGGACAAGGTCGTGGTGGTCGCGGTTGCATGGAAGTGCCTGGATCTGACTCCAGCGGCACCGGCGAGCTCATCCTCCCTTTCTCGTTCCACGAGGAGGACCTGGTGAGCACCGGCTCCGAAGAGCTCATCCTATTTTTTTGTGACGAGTTGGCGAGCTCATCATCCTCCTACTAGTGCAGCCTCTAATCATTGACCCGATGTAATTAGCTAGGAGTTAACTAATGGCTGTGGACTAATGTTTAATAAGTTGTATGTGGGATTGAAGTATTTTGTGTTCATCATTGCACTAGTAGAAAACAGGGCTAACGTTCGGGCCTGGCCAGCCCATTAGTCCCGGTTCTTCAAGAACCGGGACCCATGGGGGTATTACACCCGGTTCGTGAGCCCAGGGGGCCGGCCGGGGCCTCGTGGGTGTTGGTCCCGGTTCGTGTGGAACCATTTGCCGCGGTTCAAGCCATGAACCGGGACCAATGGTCCTCACTCCTGGCCCACAACCATTGGTCCCGGTTCGTGGCGTGAACCGGGACAGAAGGGGGGGCTTTGGTCCCGGTTCATGCCACGAACCGGGACAAATAACTTGCCTATATATACCCACCGCCGCGGCAGAGCACTCCACAGTGCTCTGTTTTTTCAAGCCGGTGAGGGGAGGGCATTTGGGTGCTCTAGTTCACCTCCTATGCACATAAGGTGTTCGATGAAATGCCCGAGCCACACTAGTTAAGCTTTCTCCTCTCGAAACTCGACCTCCGAGCTCCATTTTCAACGAGATTTGTCTAGATTTAGCGGTTCTTCACGCCCCGTCCCCGCCCCGTCTTTACCGCCGTCGATTGCCCGCGCCGATCTTGTCGCCAGCACCATCGTGGTGAGCCTCTTGTTCTTATCTTCTTTCTGAAAGAAAACAAAAATTCTTACTTCAGATAGATACTTGTCTAATTTTCTTACTTTTATTATTCCTTGTTATTATATAGTGCGATGGTTTTGGTATCCGCCCCCGTCGGCCCTCGTCTTGTCTATGATTCAGATGTGGTATATATTATCTTTTCATGACTATTTGTTTCATTTATTGTTTATGAAAATTATGCCGACCAATGTGACATGGATTTTATTTATGTAGGAGGTTGTTGAACCGGAAATTCCAACCAACCCTATTGTCGAGAGGTTAAATTTAGTTGAACAAGAAAACAATTATTTGAAGGAAAAAATAAGAAAAATTGAGGAGGAGAAGATGATATTGGAGTTGCATGTTGCGGATGTCGTCGATGATCACAAGATCAAGATGGATGCAATGCGGTTGAAGATTAAAAAGATTAGAAAATATGACATTCATACCGAGGCTTGGTATCATTATGCAGTTGGATCAGTTCTTACCTTGCTTGCGATTATGATCGCATTTGTTGTTGCATTGAAATGTTTTACATAATTTCAATGTATTGTTTAATTAGATGCTCTGGAGAGCTATATGTAGTTCAATGAGAATTATGTATGTACTTTGGTTTTAAAGCTCTGGAGAACTATGTATGTACTTTGGTTTCAGAGTTCATTTCAAATGCTTTTCAACTTCATGGTCTTATAGCTCAAAATAATCAGTAAATGCATGAAAAATAACAAATGTAGTCAGAAAGGGTTGTAAATTGATGATGTGGTTTTGAATGGTGCATTTTGAACACAGAAAAACAATGGAGTTCAAATAAGTTCAAAAAAAATTAAATCCCTTTGTAACAGACGAGTTTCCGAACGAAACCCTGATACTTCGAAAGAGATTGTCCGTTTTGTACACGAAGTGCATCCAGTTTTTGCTGTAACCCTCTCTACTTTCTCGCACATGCTATGTGGCTGAAATGATGATACCATGCCAACTTGGAACCTTTTCAGAGTTCATTTCAAATGCTTTTCAATTTCATGGTCTTATAGCTCGAAATAATCAGTAAATGCATGAAAAATAACAAATGACGTCAGAAAGGGTTGTAAACTAATGATGTGGCTTGAATGGTGCATTTTGAACACAGAAAAACAATGGAGTTAAAATAAGTTCAAAAAAATGAAATCCCTTTGTAACAGACGAGTTTCCGTATGAAACCCTGATACTTCGAAAGAGATTGTCCGTTTTGTACACGAAGTGCATACAGTTTTTGCCGTAACCCTCTCTACTTTCTCGCACATGCTATGTGGGTGAAATGATGATACCATGCCAACTTGGAACCTTTTCAGAGTTCATTTCAAATGCTTTTCAGTTTCATGTTCTTATAGCTCAAAATAATCAGTAAATGCATGAAAAATAAGAAATGAAGTCAGAAAGGGTTGTAAATTGTGGATTTGAATGGTGCATTTTGAACACAGAAAAACAATGGAGTTCAAATAAGTTCAAAAAAAATGAAATCCCTTTGTAACAGACGAGTTTTCGTATGAAACCCTGATACTTCGAAAGAGATTGTCCGTTTTGTACACGAAGTGCATCCAGTTTTTGCCGTAACCCTCTCTACTTTCTCGCACATTCTATGTGGGTGAAATGATGATACCATGCCAACTTGGAACCTTTTCAGAGTTCATTTCAAATGCTTTTCAATTTCATGGTCTTATAGCTCAAAATAATCAGTAAATGAATGAAAAATAACAAATGTAGTCAGAACGGGTTGTAAATTGATGATGTGGCTTTGAATGGTGCATTTTGAATGCAGAAAATCAATGGAGTTCAAATAAGTTCAAAAAAATGAAATCCCTTTGTAACAGACGAGTTTCGATATGAAACCCTGATACGTCGAAAGAGATTGTCCGTTTTGTACACGAAGTGCATCCATTTTTTGCAGTAACCCTCTCTACTTCCTCGCACATGCTATGTGGGTGAAATGATGATTCCATGCCAACTTGGAACCTTTTCAGAGTTCATTTCAAATACTTTTCAACTTCATGGTCTTATAGCTCAAAATAATCAGTAAATGCATGAAATATAACAAATGTAGTCAGAAAGGGTTGTAAATTGATGATATGGCTTTGATTGGTGCATTTTGAACACCAAAAAACAATGGGGTTCAAATAAGTTCAAAAAAATGAAATCCCTTTGTAATAGACGAGTTTCCGTATGAAACCCTGATACTTCAAAAGAGATTGTCCGTTTTGTACACGAAGTGCATCCAGTTTTTGCCGTAACCATCTCTACTTTCTCGCACATGCTATGTGGGTGAAATGATGATACCATGCCAACTTGGAACCTTTTTAGA
>NC_057803.1:723278890-723281058 GCF_018294505.1 Triticum aestivum | reverse complement strand
ATTGTGGCTTTGAATGGTGCATTTTGAACACGGAAAAATAATGGAGTTCAAATAAGTTCAAAAAAAATGAAATCCCTTTGTAACAGACGAGTTTCCGTATGAAACCCTGATACTTCGAAAGAGATTGTCCGTTTTGTACACGAAGTGCATCCAGTTTTTGCCGTAACCCTCTCTACTTTCTCGCACATCCTATGTGGGAGAAATGATGATACCATGCCAACTTGGACCTTTTCAGAATTCATTTCAAATGCTTTTCAACTTCACGGTCTTATAGCTCAAAATAATCAGTAAATGCATGAAAAATAACAAATGTAGTCAGAAAGGGTTGTAAATTGATGATGTGGCTTTGAATGGTGCATTTTGAACATAGAAAAACAATGGAGTTCAAATAAGTTTTAAAAAATGAAATCCCTTTGTAACAGACGAGTTTCCATATGAAACCCTAATACTTCGAAAGAGATTGTCCGTTTTGTACACGAAGTGCATCCACTTTTTGCCGTAACCCTCTATACTTTCTCGCACATGCTATGTGGGTGAAATGATGGTACCATGCCAACTTGGAACCTTTTCAGAGTTCATTTCAAATGCTTTCAATTTCATGGTCTTATAGCTCAAAATAATCAGTAAATGCATGAAAAATAACAAATGAAGTCAGAAAGGGTTGTAAATTGTGGCTTTGAATGGTGCATTTTGAACAATGAAAAACAATGGAGTTCAAATAAGTTCAAAAAAAATGAAATCCCTTTGTAACAGATGAGTTTCCGTATGAAACCCTGATACTTCGAAAGAGATTGTCCGTTTTGTACACGAAGTTCATCCAGTTTTTGCCGTAACCCTCTCTACTTTCTCGCACATGCTATGTGGGTGAAATGATGATACCATGCCAACTTGGAACCTCTTCAGAGTTCATTTCAAATGCTTTGCAATTTCATGGTCTTATAGCTCAAAATAATCAGTAAATGCATGAAAAATAACAATGACGTCAGAAAGGATTGTAAATTGATGATGTGGCTTTGAATGGTGTATTTTGAACACAGAAAAACAATGGAGTCAAAATAAGTTCAAAAAATGAAATCCCTTTGTAAAAGACGAGTTGCTGTATGAAACCCTGATACTACGAAAGAGATTGTCCGTTTTGTACACGAAGTGCATCCAGTTTTTGCCGTAACCCTCTCTACTTTCTCGCACATGCTATGTGGGTGAAATGATGATACCATGCCAACTTGGAACCTTTTCAGAGTTCATTTCAAATGCTATTCAATTTCATGGTCTTATAGCTCAAAATAATCAGTAAATGCATGAAAACTAACAAATGAAGTCATAAAGGGTTGTAAATTGTGGCTTTGGATGGTGCATTTTGAACACAGAAAAACAATGGAGTTCAAATAAGTTCAAAAAAATGAAATCCCTTTGTAACAAACGTGTTTCCGTATGAAAGCCTGATACTTCAAAAGAGATTGTCCGTTTTGTACACGAAGTGCATCCAGTTTTTGCCGTAACCCTCTCTACTTTCTCGCACATGCTATGTGGGTGAAATGATGATACCATGCCAACTTGGAACCTTTTCAGAGTTCATTTCAAATGCTTTTCAATTTCATGGTCTTATAGCTCAAAATAATTAGTAAATGCATGAAAAATAACAAATGAAGTCAGAAAGGGTTGTAGATTGTGGCTTTGAATGGTGCATTTTTTGAACACAGAAAAACAATGAAGTTCAAATAAGTTCAAAAAAAATGAAATCCCTTTGTAACAAACGAGTTTCCGTATGAAACCCTGATACTTCGAAAGAGATTGTCCGTTTTGTACACGAAGTTCATCCAGTTTTTGCCGTAACCCTCTCTACTTTCTCGCACATGCTATGTGGGTGAAATGATGATACCATGCCAACTTGGAACCTCTTCAGAGTTCATTTCAAATGCTTTGCAATTTCATGGTCTTATAGCTCAAAATAATCAGTAAATGAATGAAAAATAACAAATGACGTCAGAAAGGATTGTAAATTGATGATGTGGCTTTGAATGGTGCATTTTGAACACAGAAAAACAATGGAGTCAAAATAAGTTCAAAAAATGAAATCCCTTTGTAAAAGACGAGTTGCCGTATGAAACCCTGATACTACGAAAGAGATTGTCCGTTTTGTACACGAAATGCATCCAGTTTTTGCCGTA
>NC_057803.1:723272367-723274169 GCF_018294505.1 Triticum aestivum | reverse complement strand
CATGAAGTGCATCCAGTTTTTGCCGTAACCCTGTCTACTTTCTCGCACATGCTATGTGGGTGAAATGATGATACCAAGCCAACTTGGAACCTTTTCAGAGTTCATTTCAAATGCTTCTCAATTTCATGGTTTTATTGCTCAAAATAATCAGTAAATGCATGAACAATAAAAAATGAAGTCAGAAAGGGTTGTAAATTGTGGCTTTGAATGGTGCATTTTGAACACAGAAAAACAATGGAGTTCAAATAAGTTCAAAAAAAATGAAATTCCTTTGTAACAGACGAGTTTCCGTATGAAACCCTGATACTTCGAAAGAGATTGTCCGTTTTGTACACGAAGTGCATCCAGTTTTTGCCGTAACCCTCTCTACTTTCTCGCACATGCTATGTGGGTGAAATGATGATACCATGCCAACTTGGAACCTTTTCAGAGTTCATTTCAAATGCTTTTCAACTTCACGGTCTTATAGCTCAAAATAATCAGTAAATGCATGAAAAATAACAAATGTAGTCAGAAAGGGTTGTAAATTGATGATGTGGCTTTGAATGGTGCATTTTGAACATAGAAAAACAATGGAGTTCAAATAAGTTTAAAAAATGAAATCCCTTTGTAACAGACGAGTTTCCATATGAAAACCTGATACTTCGAAAGAGATTGTCCGTTTTGTACACAAAGTGCATCCATTTTTTGCCGTAACCCTCTCTACTTTCTCGCACATGCTATGTGGGTGAAATGATGATACCATGCCAACTTGGAACCTTTTCAGAGTTCATTTCAAATACTTTTCAACTTCATGGTCTTATAAGTAAAAATAATCAGTAAATGCATGAAAAATAACAAATGTAGTCAGAAAGGGTTGTAAATTGATGATGTGGCTTTGAATGGTGCATTTTGAACACAGAAAAACAATGGAGTTCAAATAAGTTCAAAAAAATGAAATCCCTTTGTAACAGACGAGTTTCCGTATGAAACCCTGATACTTCGAAAGAGATTGTCCGTTTTGTACACGAAGTTCATACAGTTTTTGCCGTAACCCTCTCTACTTTCTCGCACATGCTATGTGGGTGAAATGATGATACCATGCCAACTTGGAACCTCTTCAGAGTTCATTTCAAATGCTTTGCAATTTCATGGTCTTATAGTTCAAAATAATCAGTAAATGCATGAAAAATAACAAATGACGTCAGAAAGGATTCTAAATTGATGATGTGGCTTTGAATGGTGCATTTTGAACACAGAAAAACAATGGAGTCAAAATAAGTTCAAAAAAATGAAATCCCTTTGTAACAGACGAGTTTCCGTATGAAAGCCTGATACTTCGAAAGAGATTGTCCGTTTTGTACACGAAGTGCATCCATTTTTTGCCGTAACCCTCTATACTTTCTTGCACATGCTATGTGGGTGAAGTGATGATACCATGCCAATTTGGAACCTTTTCAGAGTTCATTTCAAATACTTTTCAACTTAATGGTCTTATAAGTAAAAATAATCAGTAAATGCATGAAAAATAACAAATGAAGTCAGAAAGGGTTGTAAATTGTGGCTTTGAATGGTGCATTTTGAACACAGAAAAACAATGGAGTTCAAATAAGTTCAAAAAAAATGAAATCCCTTTGTAACAGACGAGTTTCCGTATGAAACCCTGATACTTCGAAAGAGATTGTCCGTTTTGTACACGAAGTTCATCCAGTTTTTGCCGTAACCCTCTCTACTTTCTCGCACATGCTATGTGGGTGAAATGATGATACCATGCCAACTTGGAACCTTTTCAGAGTTCATTTCAAATGCTTTTCAATTTCATG
>NC_057803.1:723271320-723272357 GCF_018294505.1 Triticum aestivum | reverse complement strand
GAGTTCATTTCAAATGCTTTGCAATTTCATGGTCTTATAGTTCAAAATAATCAGTAAATGCATGAAAAATAACAAATGACGTCAGAAAGGATTCTAAATTGATGATGTGGCTTTGAATGGTGCATTTTGAACACAGAAAAACAATGGAGTCAAAATAAGTTCAAAAAAATGAAATACCTTTGTAACAAACGAGTTTCCGTATGAAAGCCTGATACTTCGAAAGAGATTGTCCGTTTTGTGCACGAAGTGCATCCAGTTTTTGCCGTAACCCTCTCTACTTTCTCGCACATGCTATGTGGGTGAATTGATGATACCATGCCAACTTGGAACCTTTTCAGAGTTCATTCCAAATGCTTTTCAACTTCACGGTCTTATAGCTCAAAATAATCAGTAAATGCATGAAAAATAACAAATGTAGTCAGAAAGGGTTGTAAATTGATGATGTGGCTTTGAATGGTGCATTTTGAACATAGAAAAACAATGGAGTTCAAATAAGTTTAAAAAAATGAAATCCCTTTGTAACAGACGAGTTTCCATATGAAACCCTAATACTTCGAAAGAGATTGTCCGTTTTGTACACGAAGTGCATCCATTTTTTTCCGTAACCTTCTATACTTTCTCGCACATGCTATGTGGGTGAAATGATGATACCATGCCAATTTGGAACCTTTTCAGAGTTCATTTCAAATACTTTTCAACTTCATGGTCTTATAAGTAAAAATAATCAGTAAATGCATGAAAAATAACAAATGAAGTCAGAAAGGGTTGTAAATTGTGGCTTTGAATGGTGCATTTTGAACACAGAAAAACAATGGAGTTCAAATAAGTTCAAAAAAAATGAAATCCCTTTGTAACAGACGAGTTTCCGTATGAAACCCTGATACTTCGAAAGAGATTGTCCGTTTTGTACACGAAGTTCATCCAGTTTTTGCCGTAACCCTCTCTACTTTCTCGCACATGCTATGTGGGTGAAATGATGATACCATGCCAACTTGGAACCTTTTCAGAGTTCATTTCAAATGCTTTTCAATTTCATG
>NC_057803.1:723270758-723271310 GCF_018294505.1 Triticum aestivum | reverse complement strand
GCACATGCTATGTGGGTGAAATGATGATACCATGCCAATTTGGAACCTTTTCAGAGTTCATTTCAAATACTTTTCAACTTCATGGTCTTATAAGTAAAAATAATCAGTAAATGCATGAAAAATAACAAATGAAGTCAGAAAGGGTTGTAAATTGTGGCTTTGAATGGTGCATTTTGAACACAGAAAAACAATGGAGTTCAAATAAGTTCAAAAAAAATGAAATCCCTTTGTAACAGACGAGTTTCCGTATGAAACCCTGATACTTCGAAAGAGATTGTCCGTTTTGTACACGAAGTTCATCCAGTTTTTGCCGTAACCCTCTCTACTTTCTCGCACATGCTATGTGGGTGAAATGATGATACCATGCCAACTTGGAACCTTTTCAGAGTTCATTTCAAATGCTTTTCAATTTCATGGTCTTATAGCTCAAAATAATCAGTAAATGCATGAAAAATAACAAATGAAGTCATAAAGGGTTGTAAATTGTGGCTTTGAATGGTGCATTTTGAACACAGAAAAACAATGGAGTTCAAATAAGTTCAAAAAAAATCA
>NC_057803.1:723270083-723270418 GCF_018294505.1 Triticum aestivum | reverse complement strand
ATGGTCTTATAAGTAAAAATAATCAGTAAATGCATGAAAAATAACAAATGAAGTCAGAAAGGGTTGTAAATTGTGGCTTTGAATGGTGCATTTTGAACACAGAAAAACAATGGAGTTCAAATAAGTTCAAAAAAAATGAAATCCCTTTGTAACAGACGAGTTTCCGTATGAAACCCTGATACTTCGAAAGAGATTGTCCGTTTTGTACACGAAGTTCATCCAGTTTTTGCCGTAACCCTCTCTACTTTCTCGCACATGCTATGTGGGTGAAATGATGATACCATGCCAACTTGGAACCTTTTCAGAGTTCATTTCAAATGCTTTTCAATTTCATG
>NC_057803.1:723267088-723267604 GCF_018294505.1 Triticum aestivum | reverse complement strand
TAATCAGTAAATGCATGAACAATAAAAAATGAAGTCAGAAAGGGTTGTAAATTGTGGCTTTGAATGGTGCGTTTTGAACACAGAAAAACAATGGAGTTCAAATAAGTTCAAAAAAAATGAAATTCCTTTGTAACAGACGAGTTTCCGTATGAAACCCTGATACTTCGAAAGAGATTGTCCGTTTTGTACACGAAGTGCATCCAGTTTTTGCCGTAACCCTCTCTACTTTCTCGCACATGCTATGTGGGTGAAATGATGATACCATGCCAACTTGGAACCCTTTCAGAGTTCATTTCAAATGCTTTTCAACTTCACGATCTTATACCTCAAAATAATCAGTAAATGCATGAAAAATAACAAATGTAGTCAGAAAGGGTTGTAAATTGATGATGTGGCTTTGAATGGTGCATTTTGAACATAGAAAAACAATGGAGTTCAAATAAGTTTAAAAAATGAAATCCCTTTGTAACAGACGAGTTTCCATATGAAACCCTGATACTTCGAAAGAGATTGTCC
>NC_057803.1:723265641-723266993 GCF_018294505.1 Triticum aestivum | reverse complement strand
ACTTTCTCGCACATGCTATGTGGGTGAAATGATGATACCATGCCAACTTGGAACCTTTTCAGAGTTCATTTCAAATACTTTTCAACTTCATGGTCTTATAAGTAAAAATAATCAGTAAATGCATGAAAAATAACAAATGTAGTCAGAAAGGGTTGTAAATTGATGATGTGGCTTTGAATGGTGCATTTTAAACATAGAAAAACAATGGAGTTCAAATAAGTTCAAAAAAATGAAATCCCTTTGTAACAGACGAGTTTCCGTATGAAACCCTGATACTTCGAAAGAGATTGTCCGTTTTGTACACGAAGTTCATACAGTTTTTGCCGTAACCCTCTCTACTTTCTTGCACATGCTATGTGGGTGAAATGATGATACCATGCCAACTTGGAACCTCTTCAGAGTTCATTTCAAATGCTTTGCAATTTCATGGTCTTATAGTTCAAAATAATCAGTAAATGCATGAAAAATAACAAGTGACGTCAGAAAGGATTCTAAATTGATGATGTGGCTTTGAATGGTGCATTTTGAACACAGAAAAACAATGGAGTCAAAATAAGTTCAAAAAAATGAAATCCCTTTGTAACAGACGAGTTGCCGTATGAAACCCTGATACTACGATAGAGATTGTCCGTTTTGTACACGAAGTGCATCCAGTTTTTGCCGTAACCCTCTCTACTTTCTCGCACATGCTATGTGGGTGAAATGATGATACCATGCCAACTTGAAACCTTTTCAGAGTTCATTTCCAATGCTTTTCAATTTCATGGTCTTATAGCTCCAAATAATCAGTAAATGCATGAAAAATAACAAATGTAGTCAGCAAGGATTGTAAATTGATGATGTGGCTTGGAATGGTGCATTTTGAACACAGAAAAACAATGGAGTTCAAATAAGTTCAAAAAAATGAAATCCCTTTGTAATAGACGAGTTTCCGTATGAAACCCTCATACTTCGAAAGAGGTTGTCCGTTTTGTACACGAAGTGCATCCAGTTTTGGCCGTAACCCTCTCTACTTTCTCGCACATGCTATGTGGGTGAAATGATGATACCATGCCAACTTGGAACCTTTTCAGAGTTCCTTCCAAATGCTTTTGAACTTCACGGTCTTATAGCTCAAAATAATCAGTAAATGCATGAAAAATAACAAATGTAGTCACAAAGGGTTGTAAATTGATGATGTGGCTTTGAATGGTGCATTTTGAACACAGAAAAATAATGTAGTTCAAATAAGATTAAAAAATGAAATCCCTTTGTAACAGACGAGTTTCCATATGAAACCCTGATACTTCGAAAGAGATTGTCCGTTTTGTACACGAAGTGCATCCAGTTTTTGCCGTAACCCTCTCTACTTT
>NC_057803.1:723265071-723265631 GCF_018294505.1 Triticum aestivum | reverse complement strand
CAACTTGGAACATTTTCAGAGTTCATTTCAAATGCTTTTCAGTTACATGGTCTTATAGCTCAAAATAATAAGTAAATGCATGAAAAATAACAAATGAAGTCACAAAGGGTTGTAAATTGATGATGTGGCGTTGAATGGTGCATTTTGAACAAAGAAAACAAGGGAGTTCAAATAAGTTCAAAAAAATGAAATCCCTTTGTAACGGACGAGTTTCCGTATGAAACCCTGATACTTCAAAAGAGATTGTCCGTTTTGTACACGAAGTGGATCCAGTTTTTGCCGTAACCCTCTCTACTTTCTCGCACATGCTATGTCGGTGAAATGATGATACCATGCCAACTTGGAACCTTTTCAGAGTTCATTTCAAATGCTTTTCAACTTCATGGTCTTATAGCTCAAAATAAACAGTAAATGCATGAAAAATAACAAATGAAGTCAGAAAGGGTTGTAAATTGATTATGTGGCTTTGAATGGTGCATTTTGAACATAGAAAAACAATGGAGTTCAAATAAGTTCAAAAAATTGAAATCCCTTTGTAACAGACGAGTTTCCGTATGAAA
>NC_057803.1:723264289-723265061 GCF_018294505.1 Triticum aestivum | reverse complement strand
GGTCTTATAGCTCAAAATAATCAGTAAATGCATGAAAAATAACAAATGTAGTCAGAAAGGGTTGTAAATTGATGATGCGGCTTTGAATGGTGCATTTTGAACATAGAAAAACAATGGAGTTCAGATAAGTTTAAAAAAATGAAATCCCTTTGTAACAGACGTGTTTCCATATGAAACCCTGATACTTCGAAAGAGATTGTCCGTTTTGTACACGAAGTGCATCCTGTTTTTGCCGTAACCCTCTCTAATTTCTCGCACATGCTATGTGGGTGAAATGATGATACCATGCCAACTTGGAACCTTTTCAGAGTTCATTTCAAATGCTTTTCAATTTCATGGTCTTATAGCTTTAAATAGTCAGTAAATGCATGAAAAAATAACAAATGACGTCAGAAAGGGTTGTAAATTGATGATGTGGCTTTGAATGGTGAATTTTGAACACAGAAAAACAATGGAGTTCAAATAAGTTCAAAAAAATGAAATCCCTTTGTAACAGACGAGTTTCCGTATGAAACCCTGATACTTCGAAAGAGATTGTCCGTTTTGTACACGAAGTGCATCCAGTTTTTGATGTAACCCTCTCTACTTTCTCGCACATGCTACGTGGGTGAAATGATGATACCATGCCAACTTGGAACCTTTTTCAGGGTTCATTTCAAATGCTTTTCAATTTCATGGTCTTATAGCTCAATTAATCAGTAAATGCATGAAAAATAACAAATGAAGTCAGGAAGGGTTGTAAATTGTGGCTTTGAATGGTGCATTTTGAACA
>NC_057803.1:723262912-723264012 GCF_018294505.1 Triticum aestivum | reverse complement strand
CATGAAAAATAACAAATGTAGTCAGAAAGGATTGTAAATTGATGATGTGGCTTGGAATGGTGCATTTTGAACACAGAAAAACAATGGAGTTCAAATAAGTTCAAAAAAATGAAATCCCTTTGTAATAGACGAGTTTCCGTATGAAACCCTGATACTTCGAAAGAGGTTGTCTGTTTTGTACACGAAGTGCATCCAATTTTTGCCGTAACCCTCTCTACTTTCTCGCACATGCTATGTGGGTGAAATGATGATACCATGCCAACTTGGAACCTTTTCAGAGTTCATTTCAAATGCTTTTCAACTTCACAGTCTTATAGCTCAAAATAATCAGTAAATGCATGAAAAATAACAAATGTAGTCAGAAAGGGTTGTAAATTGATGATGTGGCTTTGAGTGGTGCATTTTGAACATAGAAAAACAATGGAGTTCAGATAAGTTTAAAAAAATGAAATCCCTTTGTAACAGACGAGTTTCCATATGAGACCCTGATACTTCGAAAGAGATTGTCCGTTTTGTACACGAAGTGCATCCAGTTTTTGCCGTAACCCTCTCTAATTTCTCGCACATGCTATGTGGGTGAAATGATGATACCATGCCAACTTGGAACCTTTTCAGAGTTCATTTCAAATGCTTTTCAATTTCATGGTCTTATAGCTCAAAATAATCAGTAAATGCATTAAAAAATAACAAATGACGTCAGAAAGGGTTGTAAATTGATGATGTGGCTTTGAATGGTGAATTTTGAACACAGAAAAACAATGGAGTTCAAATAAGTTCAAAAAAATGAAATCCCTTTGTAACAGACGAGTTTCCGTATGAAACCCTGATACTTCGAAAGAGATTGTCCGTTTTGTACACGAAGTGCATCCAGTTTTTGATGTAACCCTCTCTACTTTCTCGCACATGCTACGTGGGTGAAATGATGATGCCATGCCAACTTGGAACCTTTTTCAGAGTTCATTTCAAATGCTTTTCAATTTCATGGTCTTATAGCTCAAAATAATCAGTAAATGCATGAAAAATAACAAATGAAGTCAGGAAGGGTTGTAAATTGTGGCTTTGAATGGTGCATTTTGAACACAGAAAAACAATGGAGTTCA
>NC_057803.1:723262020-723262902 GCF_018294505.1 Triticum aestivum | reverse complement strand
GATGATGTGGCTTTGAATGGTGCATTTTGAACTCAGAAAAACAAGGGAGTTCAAATAAGTTTCAAAAAATGAAATCCCTTTGTAACAGATGAGTTTCCATATGAAACCCTGATACTTCGAAAGAGATTGTCCGTTTTGTACACGAAGTGCATCCAGGTTTTTCCGTAACCCTCTCTACTTTCTCGCACATGCTATGTGGGTGAAATTATGATACCATGCCAAATTGGAACCTTTTCAGAGTTCATTTCAAATGCTTTTCAATTTCATGGTCTTATAGCTCAAAATAATCAGTAAATGCATGAAAAATAACAAATGAAGTCAGAAAGGGTTGTAAATTGATGATGTGGCTTTGAATGGTGCATTTTGAACTCAAAAAAACAAGGGAGTTCAAATAAGTTCAACAAAATGAAATCCCTTTGTAACAGATGAGTTTCCATATGAAACCATGATACTTCGAAAGAGATTGTCCGTTTTGTACACGAAGTGCATCCAGTTTTTGCCGTAACCCTCTCTACTTTCTCGCACATGCTATGTGGGTGAAATGATAATACCATGCCAACTTGGAACATTTTCAGAGTTCATTTCAAATGCTTTTCAATTTCATGGTCTTATAGCTCAAAATAATCAGTAAATGCATGAAAAATAACAAATGAAGTCAGAAAGGGTTTTAAATGGATGATGTGGCTTTGAATGGTGCATTTTCAGCACAGAAAATAAGGGAGTTCAAATAAGTTCAAAAAAAATGAAATCACTTTGTAAGAGACAAGTTTCCATATGAAACCCTGATACTTCGAAAGAAATTGTCCGTTTTGTACACGAAGTGCATCCAGTTTTTACCGTAACCCTCTCTACTTTCTCGCACATGCTATGTGGGTGAAATGA
>NC_057803.1:723260011-723260583 GCF_018294505.1 Triticum aestivum | reverse complement strand
GTTTTTGCCGTAACCCTCTCTACTTTCTCGCACATGCTATGTGGGTGAGATGATGATACCATGCCAACTTGGAACCTTTTCAGAGTTCATTTCAAATGCTTTTCAATTTCATGGTCTTATAGCTCAAATTAATCAGTAAATGCATGAAAAATAACAAATGAAGTCAGGAAGGGTTGTAAATTGTGGCTTTGAATGGTGCATTTTGAACACAGAAAAACAATGGAGTTCAAATAAGTTCAAAAAAATGAAATCCCTTTGTAACAGACGAGTTTCCGTATGAAACCCTGATACTACGATAGAGATTGTCCGTGTTGTACACGAAGTGCATCCAGTTTTTGTCGTAACCCTCTCTACTTTCTCGCACATGCTATGTGGGTGAAATGATGATACCATGCCAACCTGGAACCTTTTCAGAGTTCATTTCCAATGCTTTTCAATTTCATGGTCTTATAGCTCAAAATAATCAGTAAATGCATGAAAAATAACAAATGTAGTCAGAAAGGATTGTAAATTGATGATGTGGCTTGGAATGGTGCATTTTGAACATAGAAAAACAATGGAGTTCAAATAAG
>NC_057803.1:723259258-723260001 GCF_018294505.1 Triticum aestivum | reverse complement strand
CTTTCTCGCACATGCTATGTGGGTGAAATTATGATACCATGCCAAATTGGAACCTTTTCAGAGTTCATTTCAAATGCTTTTCAATTTCATGGTCTTATAGCTCAAAATAATCAGTAAATGCATGAAAAATAACAAATGAAGTGAGAAAGGGTTGTAAATTGATGATGTGGCTTTGAATGGTGCATTTTGAACTCAGAAAAACAAGGGAGTTCAAATAAGTTCAACAAAATGAAATCCCTTTGTAACAGATGAGTTTCCATATGAAACCATGATACTTCGAAAGAGATTGTCCGTTTTGTACACGAAGTGCATCCAGTTTTTGCCGTAACCCTCTCTACTTTCTCGCACATGCTATGTGGATGAAATGATAATACCATGCCAACTTGGAACATTTTCAGAGTTCATTTCAAATGCTTTTCAATTTCATGGTCTTATAGCTCAAAATAATCAGTAAATGCATGAAAAATAACAAATGAAGTCAGAAAGGGTTTTAAATGGATGATGTGGCTTTGAATGGTGCATTTTCAGCACAGAAAATAAGGGAGTTCAAACAAGTTCAAAAAAAATGAAATCACTTTGTAAGAGACAAGTTTCCATATGAAACCCTGATACTTCGAAAGAAATTGTCCGTTTTGTACACGAAGTGCATCCAGTTTTTACCGTAACCCTCTCTACTTTCTCGCACATGCTATGTGGGTGAAATGATGACACCATGCCAACTTGGAACCTTTTCAGAGTTCATT
>NC_057803.1:723253488-723259158 GCF_018294505.1 Triticum aestivum | reverse complement strand
TTCTCGCACATGCTATGTGGGTGAAATGATGATACCTTGCCAACTTTGAACCTTTTCAGAGTTCATTTCAAATGCTTTTCAACTTCACGGTCTTATAGCTCAAAATAATCAGTAAATGCATGAAAAATAACAAATGTAGTCAGATAGGGTTGTAAATTGATGATGTGGCTTTGAATGGTGCATTTTGAACATAGAAAAAAATCGAGTTCAAATAAGTTCAAAAAAATGAAATCCCTTTGTAACAGACGAGTTTCCATATGAAATCCTGATACTTCGAAAGAGATTATCCGTTTTGTACATGAAGTGCATCAATTTTTTGCCGTAACCCTCTGTACTTTCTTGCACATTCTATGTGAGTGAAATGATGATACCATGCCAACTTGGAACCTTTTCAGAGTTCATTTCAAATACTTTTCAACTTCATGGTCGTATAGCTCAAAATAATCAGTACATGCATGAAAAATATCAAATGAAGTCAGAAAGGGTTGTAAATTGATGATGTGGCTTTCAATGGTGCATTTTGAACACAGAAAAACAATGGAGGTCAAATAAGTTCAAAAAAATGAAATCCCTTTGTAACAGACGAGTTTTCGTATGAAACCCTGATACTTCGAAAGAGGTTGTCCGTTTTGTACACGAAGTGCATCCAGTTCTTACCGTAACCCTCTCTACATTCTCGCACATGCTATGTGGGTGAAATGATGATACCATCCCAACTTGGAACCTTTTCAGAGTTCATTTCAAATGCTTTTGAACTTCACGGTCTTATAGCTCAAAATAATCAGTAATGCATGAAAAATAACAAATGTAGTCAGAAAGGGTTGTAAATTGATGATGTGGCTTTGAATGGTGCATTTTGAACACAGAAAAACAATGGAGTTCAAATAACTTCAAAAAAAATGAAATCCCTTTGTAATAGATGAGTTTCCGTATGAAACCCTGATACTTCGAAAGAGATTGTCCGTTTTGTACATGAAGTGCATCCAGTTTTTGCCGTAACCCTCTCTACTTTCTCGCACATGCTATGTGGGTGAAATGATGATACCATGCCAACTTGGAACCTTTTCAGAGTTCATTTCAAATACTTTTCAACTTCATGGTCTTATAGCTAAAAATAATTAGTAAATGCATGAAAAATAACAAATGAAATCAGAAAGGGTTGTAAATTGATGATGTGGGTTTGAATGGTGCATTTCGAACACAGAAAAACAATGGGGTTCAAATAAGTTCAAAAAAATGAAATCCCTTTGTAATAGACGAGTTTCCGTATGAAACCCTGATACGTCGAAAGAGATTGTTCGTTTTGTACACGAAGTGCATCCAGTTTTTGCCATAACCCTCTCTACTTTCTCGCACATGCTATGTGGGAGAAATGATGATACCATGCCAACTTGGAACCTTTTCAGAGTTCATTTCATATGCTTTTCAACTTCATGGTCTTATAGCTCAAAATAATCAGTAAATGCATGAAAAATAACAAATGTAGTCAGAAAGGGTTGTAAATTGATGATTTGGCTTTGAATGGTGCATTTTGTACATATAAAAACAATGGAGTTCAAATAAGTTCACAAAAATGAAATCCTTTTATAACAGACGAGTTTTCGTATGAAACCCTGATACTTCGAAAGAGATTGTCCGTTTTGTAACCCTCTCTACTTTCTCGCACAAGCTATGTGGGTGAAATGTTGATACGATGCCAACTTGGAACCTTTTCAGAGTTCATTTCAAATGCTTTTAAGTTTCATGGTCTTATAGCTCAAAATAATCAGTAAATGCATGAAAAATAACAAATGAAGTCAGACAGGGTTGTAAATTGTGGCTTTGAATGGTGCATTTTGAACATACAAAAACAATGGTGTTCAAATAAGTTCAAAAAATGAAATCCCTTTGTAACATACGAGTTTCCGTATGAAATCCTGATACTTCAAAAGAGATAGTCCGTTTTGTACACGAAGTGCATCCAGTTTTTGCCGTAACCCTCTCTACTTTCTCGCACATGCTATGTGGGTGAAATGATGATACCTTGCCAACTTGGAACCTTTTCAGAGTTCATTTCAAATGCTTTTCAACTTCACGGTCTTATAGCTCAAAATAATCAGTAAATGCATTGAAAATAACAAATGTAGTCAGAAAGGGTTGTAAATTGATGATGTGGCTTTGAATGGTGCATTTTGAACACAGAAAAAAATGGAGTTCAAATGAGTTCAAAAAAAATGAAATCCCTTTGTAACAGACGAGTTTCCATATGAAACCCTGATACTTCGAAAGAGATTATCCGTTTTGTACATGAAGTGCATCCATTTTTTTCCGTAACCCTCTCTACTTTCTTGCACATGCTATGTGAGTGAAATGATGATACCATGCCAACTTGGAACCTTTTCAGAGTTCATTTCAAATACTTTTCAACTTCATGGTCCTATAGCTCAAAATAATCAGTACATGCATGAAAAATATCAAATGAAGTCAGAAAGGGTTGTAAATTGATGATGTGGCTTTGAATGGTGCATTTTGAACACAGAAAAACAATGGAGGTCAAATAAGTTCAAAAAAATGAATCCCTTTGTAACACACGAGTTTTCGTATGAAACCCTGATACTTCGAAAGAGATTGTCCATCTTGTACACGAAGTGCATCCATTTTTTGTCGTAACCCTCTCTAATTTCTTGCACATGCTATGTGGGTGAAATGATGATACCATGCCAACTTGGAACCTTTTCAGAGTTCATTTCAAATGCTTTTGAACTTCACGGTCTTATAGCTCAAAATAATCACTAATGCATGAAAAATAACAAATGTAGTCAGAAAGGGTTGTAAATTGATGATGTGGCTTTGAATGGTGCATTTTGAACACAGAAAAAGAATGGAGTTCAAATAAGTTCAAAAAAAATGAAATTCCTTTGTAATAGACGAGTTTCCATATGAAACCCTGATACTTTGAGAGAGATTGTCCGTTTTGTACACGAAGTGCATCCAGTTTTTGCCGTAACCCTCTATACTTTGTCGCACATGCTATGTGGGTGAAATGATGATACCATGCCAACTTGGAACCTTTTCAGAGTTCATTTCAAATAATTTTCAACTTCATGGTCTTATAGCTCAAAATAATAAGTAAATGCATGAAAAATAACAAATGTAGTCAGAAAGGGTTGTAAATTGATGATGTGGGTTTGAATGGTGCATTTTGAACACAGAAAAACAATGGAGTTCAAATAACTTCAAAAAAAAATGAAATCCCTTTGTAATAGAGGAGTTTCCGTATGAAACCCTGATATATCGAAAGAGACTGTCTGTTTTGTACACGAAGTGCATCCAGTTTTTGCCGTAACCCTCTCTACTTTCTCGCACATGCTATGTGGGAGAAATGATGATACCATGCTAACTTGGAACCTTTTCAGAGTTCATTTCATATGCTTTTCAACTTCATGGTCTTATAGCTCAAAATAATCAGTAAATGCATGAAAAATAACAAATGTAGTCAGAAAGGGTTGTAAATTGATGATTTGGCTCTGAATGGTGCATTTTGTACATAGAAAAACAATGGAGTTCAAATAAGTTCAAAAAAAAGAATTCCCTTTGTAACAGACGAGTTTTCGTATGAAACCCTGATACTTCGAAAGAGATTGTCCGTTTTGTACACGAAGTGCATTCAGTTTTTTCCGTAACTCTCTCTACTTTCTCACACATGCTATGTGGGTGAAATGTTGATATGATGCCAACTTGGAACCTTTTCAGAGTTCATTTCAAATGCTTTTCAGTTTCATGGTCTTATAGCTCAAAATAATCAGTAAATGCATGAAAAATAACAAATGAAGTCAGACAGGGTTGTAAATTGTGGCTTTGAATGGTGCATTTTGAACATACAAAAACAATGGAGTTCAAATAAGTTCAAAAAAATGAAATCCGTTTGTAACATACGAGTTTCCGTATGAAACCCTGATACTTCGAAAGAGATAGTCTGTTTTGTACACGAAATGCATCCAGTTTTTGCCGTAACCCTCTCTACTTTCTCGCACATGCTATGTGGGTGAAATGATGATACCTTGCCAACTTGGAACCTTTTCAGAGTTCATTTCAAATGCTTTTCAACTTCACGGTCTTATAGCTCAAAATAATCAGTAAATGCATTAAAAATAACAAATGTAGTCAGAAAGGGTTGTAAATTGATGATGTGGCTTTGAATGGTGCATTTTGAACACACAAAAAATGGAGTTCAAATAAGTTCAAAAAAATGAAATCCCTTTGTAACAGACGAGTTTCCATATGAAACCCTGATACTTCGAAAGAGATTGTCCGTTTTGTACATGAAGTGCATCCATTATTTGCCGTAACCCTCTCTACTTTCTTGCACATGCTATGTGAGTGAAATGATGATACCATGCCAACTTGGAACCTTTTCAGAGTTCATTTCAAATACTTTTCAACTTCATGGCCTTATAGCTCAAAATAATCAGTACATGCATGAAAAATATCAAATGAAGTCAGAAAGGGTTGTAAATTGATGATGTGGCTTTGAATGGTGCATTTTGAACACAGAAAAACAATGGAGGTCAAATAAGTTCAAAAAAATGAAATCCCTTTGTAACACACGAGTTTTCGTATGAAACCCTGATACTTCGAAAGAGATTGTCCGTCTTGTACACGAAGTGCATCCATTTTTTGTCGTAACCCTCTCTAATTTCTTGCACATGCTATGTGGGTGAAATGATGATACCATGCCAACTTGGAACCTTTTCAGAGTTCATTTCAAATGCTTTTGAACTTCACGGTCTTATAGCTCAAAATAATCACTAATGCATGAAAAATAACAAATGTAGTCAGAAAGGGTTGTAAATTGATGATGTGGCTTTGAATGGTGCATTTTGAACACAGAAAAAGAATGGAGTTCAAATAAGTTCAAAAAAAATGAAATTCCTTTGTAATAGACGAGTTTCCATATGAAACCTTGATACTTTGAGAGAGATTGTCCGTTTTGTACACGAAGTGCATCCAGTTTTTGCCGTAACCCTCTATACTTTGTCGCACATGCTATGTGGGTGAAATGATGATACCATGCCAACTTGGAACCTTTTCAGAGTTCATTTCAAATGCTTTTCAACTTCATGGTCTTATAGCTCAAAATAATAAGTAAATGCATGAAAAATAACAAATGTAGTCAGAAAGGGTTGTAAATTGATGATGTGGGTTTGAATGGTGCATTTTGAACACAGAAAAACAATGGAGTTCAAATAACTTCAAAAAAAATGAAATCCCTTTGTAATAGAGGAGTTTCCGTATGAAACCCTGATATATCGAAAGAGACTGTCTGTTTTGTACACGAAGTGCATCCAGTTTTTGCCGTAACCCTCTCTACTTTCTCGCACATGCTATGTGGGAGAAATGATGATACCATGCTAACTTGGAACCTTTTCAGAGTTCATTTCATATGCTTTTCAACTTCATGGTCTTATAGCTCAAAATAATCAGTAAATGCATGAAAAATAACAAATGTAGTCAGAAAGGGTTGTAAATTGATGATTTGGCTCTGAATGGTGCATTTTGTACATAGAAAAACAATGGAGTTCAAATAAGTTCAAAAAAAAGAATTCCCTTTGTAACAGACGAGTTTTCGTATGAAACCCTGATACTTCGAAAGAGATTGTCCGTTTTGTACACGAAGTGCATTCAGTTTTT
>NC_057803.1:723246053-723248115 GCF_018294505.1 Triticum aestivum | reverse complement strand
ATTCTGAACACAGAAAAACAATGGAGTTCAAATAAGTTCAAAAAAAATGAAATCCCTTTGTAACAGACGAGTTTCCGTATGAAACCCTGATACTTCGAAAGAGATTGTCCGTTTTGTACACGAAGTGATCCAGTTTTTGCCGTAACCCTCTCTACTTTCTCGCACATGCTATGTGGGTGAAATTATGATACCGTGCCAACTTGGAACCTTTTCAGAGTTCATTTCTAATGCTTTTCAATTTTATGGTCTTATAACTCAAAATAATCACTAAATGCATGAAAAATAACAAATGTAGTCAGAAAGGGTTGTAAATTGATGATGTGGCTTTGAATGGTGCATTTTGAACACAGAAAAACAATGGAGTTAAAATAAGTTCAAAAAATGAAATCCCTTTGTAACTGATGAGTTTCCGTATGAAACCCTGATACTTCGAAAGAGATTGTTCGTTTTGTACACGAAGTGCATCCAGTTTTTGCCGTAACCCTCTCTACTTTCTCGCACATGCTATGTGGGTGAAATGATGATACCATGCCAACTTGGAACCTTTTCAGAGTTCATTTCAAATGCTTTTCAATTTCATGGTCTTATAGCTCAAAATAATCAGTAAATGCATGAAAAATAACAAATGTAGTCAAAAAGGGTTGTAAATTGATGATGTGGGTTTGAATAGTGCATTTTGAACACAGAAAAATAATGGAGTTCAAATAACTTCAAAAAAAATGAAATCCCTTTGTAATAGAGGAGTTTCCGTATGAAACCCTGATATATCGAAAGAGACTGTCCGTTTTGTACACAAAGTGCATCCAGTTTTTGCCGTAACCCTCTCTACTTTCTCGCACATGCTATGTGGGAGAAATGATGATACCATGCCAACTTGGAACCTTTTCAGAGTTCATTTCATATGCTTTTCAACTTCATGGTCTTATAGCTCAAAATAATCAGTAAATGCATGAAAAATAACAAATGTAGTCAGAAAGGGTTGTAAATTGATGATTTGGCTCTGAATGGTGCATTTTGTACATAGAAAAACAATGGAGTTCAAATAAGTTCAAAAAAAAGAATTCCCTTTGTAACAGACGAGTTTTCGTATGAAACCCTGATACTTCGAAAGAGATTGTCCGTTTTGTACACGAAGTGCATTCAGTTTTTGCCGTAACCCTCTCTACTTTCTCGCACATGCTATGTGGGTGAAATGTTGATATGATGCCAACTTGGAACCTTTTCAGAGTTCATTTCAAATGCTTTTCAGTTTCATGGTCTTATAGCTCAAAATAATCAGTAAATGCATGAAAAATAACAAATGAAGTCAGACAGGGTTGTAAATTGTGGCTTTGAATGGTGCATTTTGAACATACAAAAACAATGGAGTTCAAATAAGTTCAAAAAAATGAAATCCCTTTGTAATATACGAGTTTCCGTATGAAACCCTGATACTTCAAAAGAGATAGTATGTTTTGTACACGAAATGCATCCAGTTTTTGCCGTAACCCTCTCTACTTTCTCGCACATGCTATGTGGGTGAAATGATGATACCTTGCCAACTTGGAACCTTTTCAGAGTTCATTTCAAATGCTTTTCAACTTCACGGTCTTATAGCTCAAAATAATCAGTAAATGCATTGAAAATAACAAATGTAGTCAGAAAGGGTTGTAAATTGATGATGTGGCTTTGAATGGTGCATTTTGAACACACAAAAAAAATGGAGTTCAAATAAGTTCAAAAAAATGAAATCCCTTTGTAACAGACGAGTTTCCATATGAAACCCTGATACTTCGAAAGAGATTGTCCGTTTTGTACATGAAGTGCATCCATTATTTGCCGTAACCCTCTCTACTTTCTTGCACATGCTATGTGAGTGAAATGATGATACCATGCCAACTTGGAACCTTTTCAGAGTTCATTTCAAATACTTTTCAACTTCATGGTCTTATAGCTCAAAATAATCAGTACATGCATGAAAAATATCAAATGAAGTCAGAAAGGGTTGTAAATTGATGATGTGGCTTTGAATGGTGCATTTTGAACACAGAAAAACAATGGAGGTCAAATAAGTTCAAAAAAA
>NC_057803.1:723245548-723246043 GCF_018294505.1 Triticum aestivum | reverse complement strand
ATTCTGAACACAGAAAAACAATGGAGTTCAAATAAGTTCAAAAAAAATGAAATCCCTTTGTAACAGACGAGTTTCCGTATGAAACCCTGATACTTCGAAAGAGATTGTCCGTTTTGTACACGAAGTGATCCAGTTTTTGCCGTAACCCTCTCTACTTTCTCGCACATGCTATGTGGGTGAAATTATGATACCGTGCCAACTTGGAACCTTTTCAGAGTTCATTTCTAATGCTTTTCAATTTTATGGTCTTATAACTCAAAATAATCACTAAATGCATGAAAAATAACAAATGTAGTCAGAAAGGGTTGTAAATTGATGATGTGGCTTTGAATGGTGCATTTTGAACACAGAAAAACAATGGAGTTAAAATAAGTTCAAAAAATGAAATCCCTTTGTAACTGATGAGTTTCCGTATGAAACCCTGATACTTCGAAAGAGATTGTTCGTTTTGTACACGAAGTGCATCCAGTTTTTGCCGTAACCCTCTCTACTTTC
>NC_057803.1:723243475-723245538 GCF_018294505.1 Triticum aestivum | reverse complement strand
AAGTTCAAAAAAAATGAAATCCCTTTGTAACACACGAGTTTCCGTATGAAACCCTGATACTTCGAAAGAGATTGTTCGTTTTGTACACGAAGTGCATCCATTTTTTGTCGTAACCCTCTCTAATTTCTTGCACATGCTATGTGGGTGAAATGATGATACCATGCCAACTTGGAACCTTTTCAGAGTTCATTTCAAATACTTTTCAACTTCATGGTCTTATAGCTCAAAATAATCAGTAAATGCATGAAAAATAACAAATGTAGTCAGACCGGGTTGTAAATTGATGATGTGGCTTTGAATGGTGCATTCTGAACACAGAAAAACAATGGAGTTCAAATAAGTTCAAAAAAAATGAAATCCCTTTGTAACAGACGAGTTTCCGTATGAAACCCTGATACTTCGAAAGAGATTGTCCGTTTTGTACACGAAGTGATCCAGTTTTTGCCGTAACCCTCTCTACTTTCTCGCACATGCTATGTGGGTGAAATTATGATACCGTGCCAACTTGGAACCTTTTCAGAGTTCATTTCTAATGCTTTTCAATTTTATGGTCTTATAACTCAAAATAATCACTAAATGCATGAAAAATAACAAATGTAGTCAGAAAGGGTTGTAAATTGATGATGTGGCTTTGAATGGTGCATTTTGAACACAGAAAAACAATGGAGTTAAAATAAGTTCAAAAAATGAAATCCCTTTGTAACTGATGAGTTTCCGTATGAAACCCTGATACTTCGAAAGAGATTGTTCGTTTTGTACACGAAGTGCATCCAGTTTTTGCCGTAACCCTCTCTACTTTCACGCACATGCTATGTGGGTGAAATGATGATACCATGCCAACTTGGAACCTTTTCAGAGTTCATTTCAAATGCTTTTCAATTTCATGGTCTTATAGCTCAAAATAATCAGTAAATGCATGAAAAATAACAAATGTAGTCAGAAAGGGTTGTAAATTGATGATGTGGGTTTGAATGGTGCATTTTGAACACAGAAAAACAATGGAGTTCAAATAACTTCAAAAAAAATGAAATCCCTTTGTAATAGAGGAGTTTCCGTATGAAACCCTGATATATCGAAAGAGACTGTCCGTTTTGTACACAAAGTGCATCCAGTTTTTGCCGTAACCCTCTCTACTTTCTAGCACATGCTATGTGGGAGAAATGATGATACCATGCCAACTTGGAACCTTTTCAGAGTTCATTTCATATGCTTTTCAACTTCATGGTCTTATAGCTCAAAATAATCAGTAAATGCATGAAAAATAACAAATGTAGTCAGAAAGGGTTGTAAATTGATGATTTGGCTCTGAATGGTGCATTTTGTACATAGAAAAACAATGGAGTTCAAATAAGTTCAAAAAAAAGAATTCCCTTTGTAACAGACGAGTTTTCGTATGAAACCCTGATACTTCGAAAGAGATTGTCCGTTTTGTACACGAAGTGCATTCAGTTTTTGCCGTAACCCTCTCTACTTTCTCACACATGCTATGTGGGTGAAATGTTGATATGATGCCAACTTGGAACCTTTTCAGAGTTCATTTCAAATGCTTTTCAGTTTCATGGTCTTATAGCTCAAAATAATCAGTAAATGCATGAAAAATAACAAATGAAGTCAGACAGGGTTGTAAATTGTGGCTTTGAATGGTGCATTTTGAACATACAAAAACAATGGAGTTCAAATAAGTTCAAAAAAATGAAATCCCTTTGTAACATACGAGTTTCCGTATGAAACCCTGATACTTCGAAAGAGATAGTCCGTTTTGTACACGAAATGCATCCATTTTTTGCCGTAACCCTCTCTACTTTCTCGCACATGCTATGTGGGTGAAATGATGATACCTTGCCAACTTGGAACCTTTTCAGAGTTCATTTCAAATGCTTTTCAACTTCACGGTCTTATAGCTCAAAATAATCAGTAAATGCATTAAAAATAACAAATGTAGTCAGAAAGGGTTGTAAATTGATGATGTGGCTTTGAATGGTGCATTTTGAACACACAAAAAAAATGGAGTTCAAATAAGTTCAAAAAAATGAAATCCCTTTGTAACAGACGAGTTTCCATAT
>NC_057803.1:723242069-723243465 GCF_018294505.1 Triticum aestivum | reverse complement strand
ATTCTGAACACAGAAAAACAATGGAGTTCAAATAAGTTCAAAAAAAATGAAATCCCTTTGTAACAGACGAGTTTCCGTATGAAACCCTGATACTTCGAAAGAGATTGTCCGTTTTGTACACGAAGTGATCCAGTTTTTGCCGTAACCCTCTCTACTTTCTCGCACATGCTATGTGGGTGAAATTATGATACCGTGCCAACTTGGAACCTTTTCAGAGTTCATTTCTAATGCTTTTCAATTTTATGGTCTTATAACTCAAAATAATCACTAAATGCATGAAAAATAACAAATGTAGTCAGAAAGGGTTGTAAATTGATGATGTGGCTTTGAATGGTGCATTTTGAACACAGAAAAACAATGGAGTTAAAATAAGTTCAAAAAATGAAATCCCTTTGTAACTGATGAGTTTCCGTATGAAACCCTGATACTTCGAAAGAGATTGTTCGTTTTGTACACGAAGTGCATCCAGTTTTTGCCGTAACCCTCTCTACTTTCTCGCACATGCTATGTGGGTGAAATGATGATACCATGCCAACTTGGAACCTTTTCAGAGTTCATTTCAAATGCTTTTCAATTTCATGGTCTTATAGCTCAAAATAATCAGTAAATGCATGAAAAATAACAAATGTAGTCAAAAAGGGTTGTAAATTGATGATGTGGGTTTGAATAGTGCATTTTGAACACAGAAAAATAATGGAGTTCAAATAACTTCAAAAAAAATGAAATCCCTTTGTAATAGAGGAGTTTCCGTATGAAACCCTGATATATCGAAAGAGACTGTCCGTTTTGTACACAAAGTGCATCCAGTTTTTGCCGTAACCCTCTCTACTTTCTCGCACATGCTATGTGGGAGAAATGATGATACCATGCCAACTTGGAACCTTTTCAGAGTTCATTTCATATGCTTTTCAACTTCATGGTCTTATAGCTCAAAATAATCAGTAAATGCATGAAAAATAACAAATGTAGTCAGAAAGGGTTGTAAATTGATGATTTGGCTCTGAATGGTGCATTTTGTACATAGAAAAACAATGGAGTTCAAATAAGTTCAAAAAAAAGAATTCCCTTTGTAACAGACGAGTTTTCGTATGAAACCCTGATACTTCGAAAGAGATTGTCCGTTTTGTACACGAAGTGCATTCAGTTTTTGCCGTAACCCTCTCTACTTTCTCACACATGCTATGTGGGTGAAATGTTGATATGATGCCAACTTGGAACCTTTTCAGAGTTCATTTCAAATGCTTTTCAGTTTCATGGTCTTATAGCTCAAAATAATCAGTAAATGCATGAAAAATAACAAATGAAGTCAGACAGGGTTGTAAATTGTGGCTTTGAATGGTGCATTTTGAACATACAAAAACAATGGAGTTCAAATAAGTTCAAAAAAATGAAATCC